>NC_056733.1:1469351161-1469421161 GCF_019279795.1 Protopterus annectens
TTACAATGAGTTGTGTTGAAAGGTTCCACAAAACACACATAAATATATTTTACAATAGCTGCTAAGTAGTTATATACAATGGGAGAAAATCCCCACAACAGACAAAAGAGATTGAAATGTATTTACAGAATATTGCTTAGCTAAATTGTGATCAAGAATACAATATGTACTGCAAGTATCAAGACACCTTGCAGAAGTGGATAGCCAATGTCAACCAAACTAATATGGAGGTGAGAAATAATAGAGTATTCTGCTGTCAAAATGGATTAATAGAATGAAATGTGGAGAAGTACTGAACAGGAGGGAAAATTAATGACATGGAGAGAGAGTTGCTTATTATTAGAGAGATGAGGAGGATTCCAAGATGGCTGCTGACTAGATTAGTCCCTATTCACTGAGCTCCTGACAGTTATTTAATATCCAACTTTTTTTTTACAACTTTGGAGTGATATTTTTCCTCAGTTTTTTATACAAAATGCTTCTCTAAGAGTTTGTCTTCGTATCTGGATTATTTTCTTCTTTGGAAATCTCAGCTTTGGAATTATTTTACCTCAAAACAGTTTTTGTGGCTTCAGTTGTCTTAGACACATCCAGCTTAAAGTCTCCTCCCAGAATTTGCTATCCTGACTTCACACCTCCACTCTGGGCATGGCTGCTAACTCTGACTCCATGGAGACACAGGCAACAAAGGCCAAATTCTCTTCAATGCTCTCACCTGAGAAGGACACCAGTTCAAAAAGACTAAGAACCACTAAACAACCTTCTGAAAGTACTAAAGTAAGTAATAAAGATGCAAATGACTCAAACTTTAATTTAGATGAACTAAAATTAGCATTACAACCAATTCAAAATGCTATACAAAATTTCTCTGAACAATTTACTCACTTTGGTAAGACTCTAAAGCAAATAAGTGAAAGAATGGATATTATTGAAAATAAAATACTGCTTTAGAAATAAGAACTGACTCAGTGGAAAGAGATATTAAAGCTAAAGATAAGATTATAACAGAAATTCAGGCTAAATTTCTGGACTTAGAAGCTAGAAGCCATAGAAATAACATTACTATCAGAGGTTTGCCAGAATCCTATGAGAATCAAAACTTGTTATCAGTGACAAAACAGATTTTTGAGGCATTATTAAACTGTGAGGCAACTTCAAAAACTGTAATTATAGAGACAGCACATAGAGCATTGCGTGCCAGTCAGGATTCTACCTCTCCTCGGATCATATATACTAAGTTACTGAATTTTCAATACACTTTTCAGATTTTAGAAGCAGCCAAAACCAAAAAACAGTTTGTCTGGAAAAACCATAAACTGTCATTTTCACAGGATCTTCCTCCACAAATAAAAATGAAAAGGCAAAAGCTTTCACCTTATTGTGCAGATCTTATTAAAAGAGGGATAAGGTTTAGAATGTGTTATCCGAATACCATGTCTTTTACTTATAATGACAGAAGATTTACCCTTACAGATCCTAAGGAAGCAAAAGAAATATTCTTAAAAATATTCAAGAAGCTTTCTGAATCTGTGTTTTAGTACTGCATTCTTTATCAAGCTTTAAATATGCTAATATTTTTCAACTAATATGTTTTGTCTCTAATGAAAAAGTGACTTAAATACTTAATTGATTCATAATTGTCTTTATATAAACAGTTAATTAAGCTTTTATTATAGTATGCTCAAGTTCCTTTTATTGTCTTTGACAGTTATCACTAGTTTAATATTTTAACATTCTCATATATTCAGTTGCTGACATTGTGTTCCGTTGTAACAGCATATGAATCATTATATAAATATACTGTTATTGCTGATATTACTCTTATGTCATTTTGGAGGGAATCTTTTCACCTCTCGAGACTTTAAAAAGTGTAAGATTGTTCATTTTTGCAGTAACGGACTCTCCGATAGACCCACGCGCTTTATGTTGAATCTACGGAGCCTCAGAGTGACGTCATCACTTATGCAAGCAATTTGAGCGCATACCGACGTCTGGTAATCTTAAACTCAGCGCTTTACAGTTTAAGTTAATTATCGCGCTGTGTCTTGACGAGCAAGTGAAGATTTGATGGTATGTGCAGAGTTCTTTTATATGCAATATGTTGTAGCAAGCTAAACGGGGTTGCTGGATGCTTCATACTTATTGTATGCCTTTAAGAAGCGCCATAGATACCGTCGCAAAGACGGAAGCATCCTTATTGTGAACAAATGGTATGGTTCTCTCCAGTCTAAAGTTTGCAGATGTAGATTTCTCTAATATTTGATCAATGTTAAACACAAGATAAACAGCATAAATGTATTATACAGGGGCCGTGTCTTCTTAACAAGTGGACCGATGTGTCTGTTATTGAATGCATCTGAGAGATATGTCTCAAATTATGTGTTTACACTAATATTTCAGTTCAAAAAGTTACTTACATATTCATTCCATAACGCGATGATCTCTCAATGTTTTATTTAGATGTGTATGACTTTTGTCAGTTCAGTATACCTTTCTGCTTTAATATTAAGTCCTTATATTTAAGTTTTATTTGATGTTTTTAAATGACAAAGTTCTGCTTATTGAATTAATAACTATATGCACTGACATCCGGATGTATTTTTAGATTGTGCTTTTTTCTGCAATGGTATCTAGTAAAAACTAACTGTCAAATTAATTTTACTTTTATGATGTCAAGTCTGAGGCTGCAAGTTAAATGACAATAGTGAGTACCTGATTTATAGATGGCTGTTTAAATTTGGGGCAAAATACATACAGATTTTTATGGACTCTGATGGTTAATGTTTTATTCGGAAATAGTGATGCTTGTTGCTTCTGTGGTCTCTTATTTTACATGCATTTAGGAATATATTTTCCCGGCGACATGGTTAGGGGTAGTTTTTCACCTCTAATGATGGCTAAGTTGGTCAGGAATCTCCTTTGAATGGCTTGTCAGTTGTTGGAATTGTTTTGGCTGATATCCTGGTCATATATACTGTGTTGTAATAACCCTAGTGATTTAGGGTGGGTCTTTCATGTCAGATCACTTCTGTTATTGGATCTTGTGTCTTATTATGATTGTTTAGGGTCTATTGTTTTCTTTTTATCGAAATTTAAAGTGTCGCGTTAGGTATATTTATGCTGGATTTCTTGTAGAGGAAGTATAGGCTGGTTTTTATAGGCTTGTAATCTTAACAATAGTTTGATTGCAGACATGTTGTACGTAAATGACACTTACGATGGATGATGTATATGCTGTTATTCTTTGCTTAGTAATAGGCTTATGTATATAATGGCTCATCGGATCATTGGATGTTAACTTCTGGCATAAGAAAGTTTTGTCATGAATATAATCTTTTTATTAGATTTGTATATATTTGATTTAACTTATTTAGGCTTACAAAATGGCATATGATGTTGATTTGGGGTCAGGTTTTCCTTTATCTTTTAGTCTAATATTTATTAGTCCTAGTTTAATGTATTATAATTCTAAACATGTTCTTCAGTTTAGTTAGATATTTGGTTGTACATAATAATTTTAGTTATTTAATCTAGATATACTCTGGTTATGCAAACTTACGTTTTAACAATCAATGTAATTCATATGACAAATTGCAATTTATCTGCTTATATAGGCCAAAATTTGCATATGAGATTTGTGAGGAAAAGCATTTAAATTTTAGACTTTTCTGTATTATAGGAGCCAGTGGTTACAACTGTATAGGGATTGAATATGCTGGACGTCTTGAGTTTGGACAGATTTGTAAATATGTTTAGTTTTATTGTTTGGGTTTTAGTCCTTTTAAGGGCTCTAAGTAAAGTTTTTTGTACTATATTGAAGTTTTTGGTAACCAAAAGTTCTAATTTTATTCTCTCTCTCCTTGATCTTCCTTCTGTAATAGGGGAATGGTGGGCAGGCACTAGGGTTAGAAAGAAGGAAGTGTATAATTCCATAATTATTATTTCTCTGTGGGTATATTTATTGATGTGATATTATCTAAACAAGACCAGAAGAAATGTATTGTTTTTCTTCTGGGTATTAGTTCTATTCTGTTCAGGTTAATACACTATATTTTCATTAATTTAATATCGAGCTTCTATTGCACTTATGACAAATGACATAATAGTTGAGTCCTGGAATGTTAGAGGAATTCGAAACAAAGCCAAAAAATCCTTATTATTCCATTTGATATTTAAATCACAAGCCAATATTTGTTTTATTCAAGAGACACATATTCCTCGTGATGTTTGGGGCAAGGAAAAAAATAAAAAATGGATCAAGAAGATAGTAGCTTCTGGGGATTCTTCTAATTCTAGGGGAGTGGCTATAATTATTAAACATAAATTCATAGGGAATATAATTGATGAGAAATACGACAATGAAGGTAGATGGTGCCTTTTTACAGCTACTATTCATAATCTTGATAAACCACTTTTGGTTCTAAATTTATATGGTCCTTGTAGTCAACAACATTCTTTTATCTTAAAAATATATAATATACTCACATCTTATAAGGACCATTATATTATAGTAGGAGGAGATTGGAATGGCATCAATAAACCCAGAAATTGATCGCTCTAGCTGTCCCACTTTTCATAATTATCAAGCATCTCTGGCCCTCAAAGATTTAATTTCGGAACATAATTTAATTGACCCACTGCATTGTATAAAAATCTCAAATAAGAAAGAAATTTATACATATTATTCAAAATGTTATTGCTCTTGGTCTAGATTAGATTTTTTTCTGGTTTCTAATTTTCTTTCAAAATTTATATTGGATTTTTATATTGAACCCAGATTTTTTTCGGATCATTCAAGAATTGTACTAAATCTAAACATTACTCATAATGATAAAAATAATATTAACAAAAACAATTGGACACTAAACAACAATTTACTCTTAAATAAAGATGTATGTAAACAGTGTTCTGATATAATTCAGGAAATGGAACATGATCTAGATTTAACAGATATTCCTTACGACGTTCAATGGGCTACGTGTAAGGCGAGATTAAAAGGAATGTTTATCGGTAAATCTGCATACCTTAAAAAACAGTATAATAAAAAAGAAGTTTTTCTAAAGTCTAAAATCCATTCTCTCGAAAACCAATTTAGACTGAATCAAGATCATATTCTTGAAAAACAAATTATAGACTGTCAAAAAGAACTAATCTTACTACATCAAAACAACCTCTCTATAGTAGATCAAAGATTACTAGCTACATATTCAGAATGGGCTCAAGTTCCGTCTAAAACCTTAGCTAGAATAATTAAAAATAATTTCGATAGGCCTAAAATTTCATCTTTATTACACAAAAATAAATTATATAATACAGATAAGGAAATTATACATCTTTTTACTTTACTCTATACAGAGTTATACTCTAAATCATCCAATTTGTTGGTTAACAATCATATAAATAGTTTTCTAAGCTCTTTAAGATTCCCTAAGTTAAATGAAAATCAACAAAGTTTACTTTCTGCTCCTCTTACTTTTCAAGAAATTTCAGATTCAATTGATAGACTTAAATCGGGTAAATCTCCTGGTCCAGATGGGTTTACACCGGAATTCTTCAAATCCTTTAAGTCGGTAATTGTTCCTTTTCTCTTTAAAGTTTACAACTACATTAAAATCAAGGACATATCTGATATTTACTGGAATATATCTAAAACTATACTAATTCTGAAAAATAATAAAGAGAAAACAAACCCCTCAAATTACAGGCCCATTTCTTTAATTAATTTAGGCATAAAGATTTTATCATCAATTTTGGCCAACAGATTAAAACAGGTCTTACCTTCAATTATTTCTCAAGACCAAACAGGTTTTATGTCTCATAAACATGCATGGGATAACACCCTGACTCTGGAATCTATTATTCATCTCTTAAAAAATGATTCTAACCCAATATATACATTGATTCTTGATGCATCAAATGCGTTTGATAGAGTATGTTGGGATTTTCTTTTTCAAACTATGACATACTTTAATTTCCCCATATCCTTTATAAATTTAATAAAAACATTATATAAGGATATGTATACTAGTCTGTATATTAATGGTTACACGTCTTTCCCTATAAAGATTACCAGAGGTACAAGGCAAGGTTGCCCCCTGTCCCCTTTTCTTTTTAATATATACTTGGAACCACTGTTGTTACATATTACTCAAAACACCTTTCATAATATTCCAAGGATTCTTAACACAAAAATCTTTTTTTCTGCATTTGCTGATGACCTAGTATTATATTTCCAAACTCCAGTATCTGACCTTAATAAAATAATAAATTCTATTGAACGTTTCTCTCTTGCTTTGAATTATCTTATAAATCCTTCAAAAACCCATATTCTTCCTTTAAATCATAAGGTTCATAAATTGTATTTGTTTTCTGATTCACAAATCCAGATTACTTTTGGTGTGAAATATTTGGGAATTAACATGGAACACAATAATCACTCCTCATTTCAAAACAACATGAGTAAAATATGGAAATCTATAATGTCTGACATGAATAGATGGGAGCATCTAAATTTATCACTTTTATCAAAAGATGCAATAATTAAAATGAATATTCTTCCAAAATTTTTATATCAATTCAATTCTTCGGATCAGATAATTCCCAAATCTTTTTTCGAGAAGGTAAATAAAGAATTAGCAAAATTTATGTGGTTTCCCAAATCGGTTAGGATCTCCTACTCTAGATTGTCAATTACTAAAGATAAAGGTGGTTTGGGATTACCAAATTTCTACCTTTACTATCTAATTGTTTCAGCAAATAAGCTATTAACTATATCTAACTTTAATAGTAGTAAAGGTATTCAGTACCCAATATGGGTTAAGACGTGGTATCATTATATTTTATCTAAAAATATAAATCCAGAGGCCATCCCTTTTATTTATTTAAATATGAAGAGCACCTGTAAAATTTCGACCCTTCTTAAACACAAGATTAAGGCTTTTCAGAACTTATTAAAAATCTGCAATCTTGATAAGTTTTTTCACCTCTTTCAACCACTTCATCTAAATCCGAACATTATGTTAGATAACTCTCCATTTAATCTAACAAATTATCCTCTTATAAAAAAGTTAAAAGTTTGGGATATCTTGAAATATAAAGACTTGTCACTAGCAAATTTACATAAGATTCTAAAAGTTAGTTGGAAATACACTACAGTTTTACGTTAAATAAGAGAGGTAATTATGATAAAGTTTGATCTCATAAAACCTACAGAACTTGATCTTAATAATTTAAATATGATAATTAAAACATTATCGTCATCAGTGAAAATGTTATCAAAGTCTTACAAACTGATAAACAAGTTAACATTAGACCAGAACTGTCTTTTTTCAAATATCTGGTTGAATCATAATTCTCAAATAACTGAGAATCAAAAACTTCTAGCAATCAGAAATACCAGAGAATTTACTCCATTTAAGAAATTGATGTACACACAATTAATGATTAACAATAACGCTTATCATACTCCATATAAATTAAATAAATTTAATGCCAGTAAATCTCTATCGTGCACATGTTGTTCTTTTCCCCAAGCTGACCTCTTACATATCCTGTGGTATTGTCATTTTTCTCATAAACTTTGGACCTCTTTGAAAGTAAGATTGCAGAGAATGGGGTATCATAAATCTACGCTGTCCTAGGAAATTGCTATACTTCATATACCGATAGTTTATCTTTCCAAATTGGATACTCATGTACTTATTTTTATTTGTTCTCTTATAAAACTTTACATTACTCAAAATTGGCTTGATCGTACCAAATTAAATTGGGATACTTTCCAAAAAATGGCTTACTTATATATTGATGCTCAAAAAAACTTGGCTAAGAGTCCAATAAAAATGACTTTAAAAAACAGAGTGCTGGGGAAGGTTTTAAGTATTATTAATAATTAATACCTTCTAGAGTTTTTTTTTTCTGGTCTTGTTGATTAGCACTTTTTTTTTGTTACTCATATTTTATTTATATTAATGTGTATAATTTCTTAATTTATCATTTATTTTATGGTTACCGATTGTATATATTGTATATATTGTGATTTGTTATTTAATGTTCCTTTTTCTAATTCCATCAATAAAAAGTTTTTTGAGAAAAAAGAGAGATGAGAATGTTTATGGAAGGACACTAGAGAGGAATTAAGTAGTAGTAAATGTCAGCTAAAGAGGGAGAAGCGCATACATTAGTATTAAGGTACCATTACAATCAGAGCTTCTTTTGATGTTAGATCATTATGGGTCTATATCAGCTTATCAAAAGCTGATAACATGGAATGTCAGTTGATCAACCACAAAAGGTCGAACAACCAAAATAGCTTAGACACGTAACAGCGATTATTTTCCCAGGGAAAAAAAATCGCTGTTCCACAAAAAAAAACCCCCAAAAAAACAAAAAAAAAAATACACAACATAAAGTGGGGGGGGGGCTTCGCCCGCCACCCCCCCTACTTAAATATACCAACTCCGAAATCTCACCACAGTGGAGGAAATGGCAAACTCCCAACAACGGGCTAGCAATTCTTTCCCCTGGGAAAAAAAAAATCACTGTTCCGTGTCTTCGTTATTTTGGTTGTTCAACCTTTAAAGGTCGATCAACTAGTGTTTGATGTTATCAGATTTTGATAAGCTGATATAGATCCAGTTATTAGTACCTGCTAAAATATGGAACTGTTAGTGAATTCAGAGTAAGAAAGGCATAGTTATAGTAAGTAGATGATCATGCATCTGTTTTGAAGGATGTGCAGGTCCAGGTCTCGGTGTCAGATAGATATTTTTTAGAATGGTCTTGAAATTAGAAAGATTGCTAATATGTTTAAGGGATAAGGAGATAGAGTTCCAAGAGTGTGTTATATAGATAGAATAGGGAGAGGTTCCTTCTAACTGGTGTGGTTTGTAGGTGGTGAGGAACATTTTATTCTCAGATCAAAGTGGCCTAGCAGGGGTGTATATGTGCGATACGTCTAGAAGGGCTTTGCTTTGTTCTGGAATTATATATTAATTTGTGGACTAGGAATAATTGGGTGTAAATGAATTTCTTGGGTAATTAAAGCCAACAAACTGGTTTAGGACAAAGAAGTGAAGGGTTCTGTTTGATGAGTTAGTAGCAAAGTTTGCAGTTTTACTGTAAAATTGGTTTAGTTTATTCTGGATGGAAGTTGAAAGTTAAGTAATACTGGGGAGCCATATTGTAAAGTGAGTAATAGGAGTGTAGAGGCCAAGAGTTTCCTGGATGAATCAGTTAAGGACTTTTTTGTTCTACAGAGTGTCCCTAATGTTTGTTGATTTTTTTGATAACCTGTTGCACATGTATGTCAAATTTCAGGTTATCATTGACTGACTTACCTAGTGACTTGGTATGGAGTATGGGGGAAGACTTCTACAGGGTTGGTTATCAGAGACTGATACTGAGAAATTATGTTTGAGGTGTATAAGGGCTTTTGGGAGGAATAATAGCAGCTTTGTTTTTTTATGGATTGAGTGGAAGCTGGGAGTTGTTGATCCAGCTTTCAACCGATGGAAAATTACACTTGTAGAGTAACTGTGTTATGGACAGAACACATTAATGTGGAATCATCTTCATACTGTATGCTGGATGCTTGACATTTGGCATAGTGTAGATTGTTGGTAAATATATTTAGACGCAGTGGCCCCAGTATGGAACCTTTGGGGACATCTGTTTGATGGGTGGGAAGGATGAGTAGGAGTTAATCTGTTTAACAGATTGGAGTTTATTGGAAAGGTAGCTGGAGAACCAGTTTGTTGGGGCATTTGATAGACCAAACGAAGAGAGCTGTTTTAGACGGAAGCTATGGGAAATTATATTGAAGGCCTTAGCTGGATCCAGAAACATAGGAGAAACCTGTTGGCCTTTGTCTATGGCTAGTTACTAGTGTTGGTGAAGTTCAGGAGAACTGTGGTAGTACTGTGCCCTGGTCTGAAACCATGTTGTAGGGGAGGGGGAGGCTGCTCATTTTTAAATGAGTCATTAATTGATTATGAATGCATTTTTCAAGGAATTTTGAAAGAAGGGGGAAAGAATGGCAATGGGTCTGCAGCTGGATATATCATTGGAGTTACCTCCCTTGAAAAGTGGTATAATGTGAGATTTTTTTTCCATAAGGCTGGGACACGCCATTCCTGAATATCGCTATTTATTTATTGGCTTGGAAAAGAAATTGGGCTGGCTGCATTTTTTAGGAAATCACCAGAAGTTCCATCTGGAGCTAGAGTACTCATTTTATTTTGTTGAGGTATTTCTTGATTGTTATGGTGGATACTGATTGAAAGGAGAACGGGTGAGTATTAATGGAACTGGAGATGAGACCAAGCAGAATGTGATAATATTATTAAAAGAGGTCAAAATTTTTTGAATTTGATTGTGAAGTAGTTTAGCGATGCTAGAGATAAAGTGATATTGAAATAATTTGCTGGTTCTTCTGGTGAGCTGCTGGAGTTGGGGTTTCATTTGAGCCTGGGTGTAGTATTTTAGATATGGTGGCCCAAAATTGCCTAGAATTTCTGTAGCATCTAGTCTGCATATCGGAGAAATAAGTTTTGCTGTTAGGTTTGATCTGGCATTTGGCTTTATTTGTATGCATTTATATTGTTGAAGATTGTATTCTGTTTTATTATTGTGCCATACCTTCCAAGTTTTATCTGTATTCCTCATTAATTTCCTGGTGGTAGGAGTGAGCCAAAGAGCAGGGGTGGTTTACACTCTTTTAAGCCTAAGAAGGGCCATTCTGTTTAGTAGTTCTATAAATATCTTATTAAAATAGAAAACAGCACCATCTAATGACAAGATTTTTAGGATGTTCCACTTGTGAGATTGTAGTGAGGTCTTAAACAGTTCTGGGTCAAAGTTGTTCATGTTGTTAGTGGCTTTATGTGTGTATTCCCTGGGAGAAATATGACATTCTCTTGTAGCATACATGAACAGGTGGTCATTAAGTGTGCTTGCTAAGGTGCCATGGGAACTTAATTTGTTAGGTCGACTTCTTAATAACCTGTTCAGGTTCAAGTTGATTCTGGTAGGATCAGTGTTAAGCTGGGAGAAATTGCAGAGGTTTATAATAAAAGTTGTTATCTCAGAGATGAGGCTTCACCAGTCAATGTTAACATTTCCTAGTATAATTGTATATGTGTATACATTGCAGAACAGCCAGGATAGGATATCCTCCAGTGTGCTGATATTGTCTCCAAGTTGGCTATAAAAGGCTGCCATGCATGTTGTTTAAGTACATTTATTCTTAGGTAAGTTAGAAGTAGTTCAGGAATGTGGAAGGAGGGTATGGGAGATGGGAAAGGTGATGGGTTTATGCTACTGTGGTACATCACTGCTTCTACTACTCCTTCTTTGTTTAATCTATCAGCTCTAGGGATGTTAAAAACAGGTGGGAGGGGTATTTCCATGTTACTGATATCATGTTTTAGCTAAGATTCTGTTACTGCTAATATGCTAAGGGAATATTATTTTATCCATGTATCTAGTTCTGAAGTTTTGTTTACAATGCTTCTAAGGTTCACATGGAATTGATTGAATCTTTTGTTGCTATTTCTTATTTTGCTGGGAGAGCAGTTTAGGTTTTCATACAAGGTTGATTTATTATTTGTGGAATAACTTGTGCCTGAAGGGTCCAGAGTTGGGCTGAATGTCACCCGACAGCAGTGGTTTCAGTAGTACACTTATGTGAATGTGTTATTTTAGTTTTTGTGGAACCACTGTTTATAGTACCTTTAAACCTTTTTTGAAGATATGGAGTATTTTAGATTTAATGAGATTTGTGTAGTGATTGGTATTTAAGGGTGGACCTATATTGAACAGGGTGAAGGGGTTACATTGTAATCATGTGTCTTTTGGCACTAGGTAAAGTAATCAGGAAGTTGTGTTTGTTAAGATATAGAGTAGGTTAATAATATGAGTATGAGAGAGGTAAGAGTGAGACATTGTATTATAGCTGGGAGTGCTGAGTTTGGGATATGGGATGTTTTAAAAGAGTATATTTAGATGGCGAAGAGAAGAGTATTAGTATTGCAAGTTATAATAATAAGGAGATGTAAGAGGTTGCTATTGGTTGGTTAGGTTTTGGTGGAAGGAAGCTGTTGAGGATTGGTAGTATTGGTTTGTGGGTGGGTCAAAGTATTTGTCAATTCTAGTAATTTGGTGACATAAGCAGTTGTTATTGGTTAGTTAGGTTTTGGTGGGAGGAAGATGTGGATTGGTAGCATGTTTGTGAGAGCAGGGTTAAGGTGAAACTGTTTTCTTTCTGCTACAGGCACATTCAGTGTAATCTGATACTAGCGTATAATATATTTAATGACTCTGTTTTACAGCTAATGTACAACACAGAAGACTGTAACAGTCCAAAGACTTTTAGACATTACAATATATAATTTTTGTCCTAAGTAGGATGATCGAGTACTAGGAATTCATATGTTACAGTCAAAAATCACCAAACTATGGAATAAAATCTCAAACTGGATAAGAAGGTCCAAAAATTGAAGACTTTTAAATCCAAATTAGACAGTCGGTCTGGTGACAAAAGCTTTAAACCATTTCTTGAGGAATCAGTATTTCTTGACAGCAGTGAGACCTTAATGCTGTGGTCGAACTTATGAACTTTCAGTGATATAATTCAGTTTAGTTGAATTTGTATTCCACTGCAGTGGGATTCATGCCTTAGCTTCCTAAATGGAATAGTTCCTATGAAGACTTTTCTCACAGGCCAAAATATCTCTGATGTGTCATTTCCAAATGATGTGCAACAGAAGCAGCAAAAATGTCATGGGAATATGTTTTGGGTGGAAAGTGGATTTTGAATTGCACAGTCGTGCTGTAATTGTAAAGACAATTCTTGTTTTCTCATCCTCCTTGTGATTTTTGAATTTTGATTTTATTTGTTCTATACTTAATGCAAAATGAAGAAACTGGTCAGAACCTCTACCTGAATCTGTTCATTGTTCAAAATCTTTCAGTAAAATGTCATTTATTTTCTCTCTGGCAGTGGGTCTGTAATATTAACCTGTGTATTTTGGACTCGAGCATGCAAACCCCATATTATGCATAAGCAGTATAAAATCCTCCTAGCTGAGGTGATCAAAGACTTCCAGACTGAAATAAATGTGGCTTATCCTAGGTTTTCTGCCCACGCCATAACATTTTTATTATAGAGTCTTTGGTATATATCTAGCAAAGCCTGTAACACATTATTAATATTTTCACTTCTTAATTTTTTTCAGTGTGGAGTTGTACCTTTTATGGGGGCATAAGCAGTTGCTACATTTCTGTGTACAGTCACATTCAAATTTATCAGTAGGAACTAGGCCATGGAAAGGTACACGCCATGCATAATTTTGAAATAATGATTTATAACAACTCTGAAAAAAATCTGCTTGCAGGATTTATTGCATAGCTTGCTGAGTAATTATAACACATCTCATCCTGTGCTTTGTCTTTTGTGACATTTGAGAAGTTGCAACATCTGTGTATAAATAATTACCCTCCCATAAGCTAAAAAACGGTTGATAAGAATATTAGTGATTTGTAAATTCTTTTTTATTGCAAATTTTCAATCTTACATAAACATGACAAAACCCATACAGACAATACATCTAATTGAGAAATACGTTATGCAACTTGTGTTTAGGATAAGAACATCGAAAACACCAACTATGTACAATTCATACAGTGCCCATAACAAATCCTATATAATTCACGTACAGCGTGCTAAGGACTATTGGTATCTGTAAGATAACAGTACTTATTTAAGTATATGTTCAGATAGGATTTCCCAAAATTCCTTCATACCTGGTTTGTGTTTAATATTGTGGAACAGGTATTTATGTGCCTTGAGGTAACTGATAGCTATGTGTTTAAATCCTTCCCAAGATAGGGAGTGTCTGTTTTTCCAATTCAAGGAGATGTAATATTTGATTAACATAAAGATAGCTATCTTACCATGTTTTAATATCCCAAGCTCTTTTATAAACAAATTAAAAATTCTCTATTCTACAGCATATACCACCCTACAAATCAATAAATACATATCTAACAGAATCAAAATTGTTAATGGGGTTAGGCAAGGTTGCCCTCTTTCCCCTCTCTTTAACTTATACATGGAACCACTTTTCATGCTTATTAAACAAGCTACCTTTCACCACCCCCCTAATATTTATAACTTAATGATTTCCCTTTCGGCATACGCGGATGACCGGAACATATATTTCACCCTCCCCAACTCTGACCCAAGTAGAATACTTTCTTCTATCACTAGATTCTCTAACCTAGCAAACTATAAGATAAATAGGGAAAAATCCTTAATACTCCCTTTAAACATCCACTCGAGGTTACCTATCATTACACCATTTACAGAGATCAAATTCAAAGATCAAATACAATACTTAGGTATTCAATTTTCGCAAGGTAATCACAGTTACTATCAAGACAATGTAGTCAGGTACTGGTCAAATGTACAAAATGATATCATAAGATGGTCCAAGCTCAAACTCCCGCTTTTGGCCAGAACAACGGTGATTAAAATGAATATTCTCCCTAGGCTTCTCTACATATTTCAAGCAACTACTAACACTCTCCATAACAATTTCTTTAAAAAAATTATAACAACTATCTCTAAATTTATCTGGGCCCCTAAATCGGTCAGGATTAGCTACTCAAAGCTTATCTGTCCTAAGGAACAGGGGGGACTGGGCCTACCTGATTTTAAAACCTATTATGAGATTATTAATGCTAGTAGAATCTTTAAAATAGCATCCTACAAGAAGAATGAATCGGTATGGGCCCCACCTTGGATGTCTCTGTATAATGACTATATTAAAACGTTAAAATTCAACCCTGCCGCTCTCCCATTTTTAAATGAAGATAACCTAGGGACCCTAAAACACACAAAAAACATAATATTTAGCATAAAATCCTTACAGGCAATCTTTAAATCTCTGAACCTTTCACACTCGTTTGTTGTTTTACAACCACTTCATCTAAACCCTAATCTTAAGCTAAACGGTTATATGCTAAACCTGGAGCAATACCCCCTACTACTAAATACCTCTGTCTTGGATCTTTTCCCCCTTAGGCACCAATCAATACCTGACATGAGAACTAGTCTCGGCTTACCATATAAGTACTTAATGATACTATGACAAATTAGAGAACTAGTAAGTAAATACCTAGAACATCCACTAGTTTTGGACAATGATATCTTAACATGCAAAACACTAATAAATCTCCTGCTAAGTGGGAAAAAAATGACCTCAAGTGTGTACAAAGTCATTATGACGCTTAGATACCAGAATAAATTAATTGTTTCGAATTTCTGGTCAAAAATCAACCCTGATATTAACCAAAACCAACTCGCAAGGGCTATAAACCTAAGCACTAAATTGATTCCCTTTAAGAAGATGAAATACACCCAAATGATGATCGTAAACAATGCGAATTTTACCCCCATGACCCTGAACAAAATTTTCCCTAATGTATCCCCTGAATGTAAATATTGCCCGAAACAATCGGATGATATCCTGCACTCGTTTTGGAGCTGCAAATGTTCCTACAAGCTATGGTGTGCCTTGAGGGTGATTCTTGAAAAAATCGGTTATGAAAAATCCACCCTGTCATGGGAATTTACCATTCTTCATATCCCCCCCCCCTGGAGTATCAAAAAGAAAATGCAAGGTACTGATAAGAATATTAGTGGTTACACATGGCTCCTAGGCTATGCACCACACTTTTATCCTGCTTTTATGGAGTGTCTATCAATAGACCAGCAGTGTCAGTAGCTTAACAGTTAGCACAGTCACCTTCAATATAGAAAGCTGTGGGTTCTATTCCCACACCAGGTAGATTGGTTGCTGACATGGGTAGTGCAGGATAAAGGGGGTACTGCACTCCTGAGTGTGTTGTCTTTGGGATGAGACTTCAAACTGAGTTGGTGGTAGCTCAAGTAGATGTTAAAGATCCTATAGCACTTCTCCAAAGGAGTCCAGGAAGTTCCCTGATGCCCTGGCAAAATCTGTCCTAGTAGTATAAATACCTCCCCAAGTCTCCCCAGAAAAGAGGCTCCTACATTAGTGGGACTAACCTGATCAACAAAGAATAAATAAAATAAAAACAGTACTTACCTCAATCCCTGAATGTTGCAAAATAGACACTATACTCCTGCATGAACTTACTTATGTATCTTAACCATAATCCTATTCTGCTAACAGTAATCAAGACAAATACACTCTTTACACTAACCTGAACCCTAACTCTAACCCTAACCCTAACCCTATTATTGTGATAAGCACACACTCATTAACTCAGAATACCAAAACATTCAGTATTTCCATGGTGTTTTAACATTCAACACACTTGCAATTCTGACTTGTGAGATTCTGCATTTGGCATTCTTGCTTTCACTACCTCATGTTTGATTTAGTGGCAGAAACCCATTGTCCACATGAAGGACATTAGTGTATGACTGTTTTGTTACAAATTCCTGCTGACTGCTTTATTTTCATAATGACTGATAGACTTAACTTGAATATTAATCTAGCTTGTAAGGTTCTGTGAATAGTGCATCTCTTCCTGATATTTTGTATTTTCTTTTTTTAAGCAAATTGTTGTACTTTAATTTAAGTAATCACCACATCTGGTGTTTTCCTCTTTACTTATTTTAGTGACAGTGATTTTTTTTGTCACCTGGCTTGTGTTTTGTGCAGGATACAGCTTAACTGTGTCATTTAGCATGTTACATGAGTCACCCAACATTTATGCAGCATCCCTCGGGGTAGTGATGTTAACTCTGATTTGGCTAATCTCTTTTCAAATATGCCAAATGGCCTTTCTATTGTTTTCCTTGCCTATTACTTAAGTGGCTTCTTTGTTTGCCATACCTAGCTCCATACCTCTCCATCTCGTAGTGAAAAACTCTAGACAAAGGCCCAAAAATGGGGACAAATTTTAAATATCGCTCTTATAAACTTAGAAAGATGCTACAATAAAAGGTTTTGTGTTACCATGCATTTTCTGAAGGATATTAAGTATGAAAGTCAAATGTCTGTCATTATTTAGTGAATTCAATCCCCAGTGGTTTGCCAGAAAACTATGATTATTATTAGGAACAGACAAAAAATATGAGGTAAAAATCTGGAAATTCTGTGAAATTCTGGACAGTTGCAAGGTTTGCCTAGCTCCATACGTGTACTCATACTGTTTGGTGATATGCCTTTGGTAAACCTCTACCACTTCCTTTTTAGTTCTCGGTGATGAGAATATTTTCCATTATGCTATTTTTGTCCAGATGTTTTGATTAATAAAATGATTCTCATAATTATTTAGTTTCTTGAACTTTCCCCTGTATTTGCATATCTCTGTGCTGGGTTCTCTTTGTGCAGATGCAAAGCCAAACAAATTTACTCACAGCAGTGCTTTTAATGCAATTTAATTCAAAGAGCTGTGAGCTGCACCAACCTCAATTAAAGATCATTTTCAGTTCTCCTGCCTTATTCCTTATCCTGATTACAAGCTCTGTGTTGTTTTTAATAATGACATTTGACCTGCATTACTTTTCAGACATTGCAGTTCCTCTTCGAACTGCAATGTGGTAGAAAAGAGAAACTGGACAGACAGTGTGATAACATTTATTATTAAAGCCTTCATTTGCTGAAGACTTGTTGGCTTCTAGAAAGAAGAGTGATTTATGCTTGAATGAGAAGTATGAGCTTCTGAGAAATGTGTCTTTTTCGCAGTTGTAGAACCCTGCGACATACACTGCAACACCATCTCTATTCTACACTGAGTTTCTGCACTACGCTCTTCTTACAGTTTTTTGTTTCCTCTTAAGTGTCTTGTCTTGCTGAAATTGTTATAAAGAAGCCTTTGACTGTATAACATCCTGTTACTAAGCTACTTTGAGAAACGTATTTTTGAGGAACTTAGCCTGAATGTATGTACATTTATAAAATGCACCCTTTATCCTCAGAAGCTACTTGGATGTCATATAACTGGGACTGGCCAACTGATTTGCATTTTCTCCAAATTAAAGATATTATTTTTCTTATGGAGATTATACCTGCTTCCCTGATATTTGAATTGTCAGCTTGCCTGTATTTTTTGCTTAGCTTCTCTATTATTTTCTCTTAATTTCATTCATCTATTTTGACAATTTATAAGTATCTGCCAATCATCACTTGCTTAAACCATGTAAGAAAGTATAAAGCAAGGAATACATAGAAAACCTATCTTTTTATGTATCTGAAGCAAGCTGGTGATACTGGATTCACCAGACATATATGGTTTATAGGGGGAAATATAGGGTCCCAAGAACACATGGATCAGAAACATAAGGAATAAAGGAAACAAGCATTTGTATATTTAAACTTTGCACATTTAAACTATCTCATGTTCTGGCATACAGCTGCAAAGAGGCAGCCCTGGCATGAGCAGCACCCAGAAGGTTTCCTACTTTCCAACCTATCAGGTTAAGTCAGCCACTAAGGGACCGTCACTTGTTTAATTTGCAATTTGCAAGTATGCATTGTTTTGCGTACCAGTTCTGTGCATTTAACTGACCTGTTGGTTGTGACTAAGCACTATAAAGGCCAAATTCAGAGGCTTCCTTAAAATATAAACATTTAGAACGGTATTGCTGAATTACCTTTTTTGTTTTAATCATTTTACCATAATGGCATGGCATATGATCTGATCAGCACATGTATTTGTGCATTCCTTTTCTTTGTTTACATTTTCTCCATTTGTGTGTTTACTAGTTTTATAACATATTTAGGTTTAACCATAAAGAAATGTAAAGAGAGTTGAGACAAACAGTAGAGCCACAGGTCAAGGAAATGCTATATGTTCATAGGTTCATAGGTGTTAGTAGGCTAGTGGCTCTATGTTTTTTTTTACACTTAGCCACGCTCTCCCAAATATATCTAACATGATTTGGTATCCCCAGGATAATTTTAAGGGTCAATATAGGCTTGGTAAATGAGTGGTCAAGCATTTACAAGCTGCCTATATCCATAAGAAGCATAGTTGCTAGACCAGGAGTCAATTTCTGATTCCCCAATCACTGGTCCAAGTTGCACTTGAATTATGGCAGGGAAGAACTCAGCTTCACATGGATGGGAAGCCAGTTCCAGAGGAAGGGTAGTCTCTGAAATATACCACCTGTTCCTCCAATATGCTCTATTTATACTGCAGTCCCTAGATTTGGGTATTTCTGATGCTTTTTGTTTTGTGGGTGTGCTTATAGGTTGTGCAACAGAGAATGATTTTCTTACCATCATAAGCATGTGATAGTCAAAGTCCAGGTTACTATTTACATGCATACCCAAATCCCAGAGCAGTGAGTCTTCTTTTAGGGCTGTTTTATTAATGTGGTAATTTCCAGGGCTTGGCTGTCATTCCAAAGGATGGTATTATGCATTTACATTGAGTTTTAGATCATAGGTCTGGCACCAGGTATTTGTCTGTGTCAAGTACTCTTGAAGAGTATTTGTGTCACTGGCGGAGTTGATGACTGCACCTAGATTGCAGGCATCTGCAAACTCAGTCAGGCAGAGACCCTTGATGTTGGCCTTGACTTTGGAGAAGTAGATGCCAAAAAGGACAGTCCCCAACACCAAGCCCTGAGGGACTCCACTAGTGACTGACCTCTTTGTGGAGGTAGCCACCCCTATCACTTCTTGGGTCTGTGAGCCGGCTAGCTATCCATCTGGTGACATATGAGTTTATGCCTATTTTATTGAGTTTATCTATAATGCTTGAGTGAGTTATTGTGTTTAATGCTTTTACCAGGTCAGAGTAGGCAGTGTGCATCATTTTGCCCTCATACATGACTTTAGTGACCTTCTTGAAGAAGTCTACCAGGTTGATTAGGCATGACTTACCCTTGACAAAAATAAACTGGGCCAGATTCAATGTTTGTAGGTCTCCTATTTCATTGTTTATGATTTCCATGATGATTCTTTCCATGGATTTGCGTATGAGACTAGCCAGACTTATGAGTCTTTAGTTACTCAGGCCATACATGACCCCATTATTTGGAGAGATAACAGTTGAAGTCCACCATTTAATTGGCATGAAGCCTGTCTAGATAATATAGCTGAATAGGGATTCCAGTGGGCCTGATAGGTCATGCTTCATGCAATTTTGGAGGCATCCTGAGATATTGTTGGGGCACACTGATGCAATGTTCCCGGCCTTGGAGAGTGCATTAAAGACCTGTTTCGTTTAGATAGTTGGGGGAGTTCTGGTTGAGGGTATTTCCTGAAGGGGGGACTGGTGGGAGAGGGGATAAAATTAGAGATAAATTTGTCGGCCAGTGGATTTGCTATGTCCTCCATCTTAATATAGGTGGTTCCATTTACAATTGGGTTAGCACATTGTCGTGTGTTGCCTTTGATGTTGTGGACATAGCTAAAGTAAGCCTTGTGGTTGTCCATTGCTTGAGAGGCTATTTTTATCTCAAATGAGGGTTTGGTAGACCTGATTAATCCTCTGAAATGCTTGTTTAGATTGATGAGGGAGTTATTACCTTGTTAGTTTTGGCCATGATTTTCATTTGTTGTATAACCTATTGATGTTTGGATTCCACCTGGGTGATTTGTTTTTAAGGTTATAATGTGCTTGTTTCTGGTAGGTACAGTTAACATGACTAGTACAAAGCATGTACAGCATTTCTGTGAACCGTTCTGCAAGGGCAACACTGTTCTCAGGGTTGTGGGGGCTTGGAATTTTGTTAGGTTGTTGCTTAATAGGAAGATGTTAGCCTTAGAATAATTCTCAAAAGTTCCTGGGTAAGATGGGGTCCAAGATTTAATTTTTATTTCAAGGGAGACAGATTTATGGCCTGACCTTACTAGTGAAGACATTAAAGTAGGGGGATGGAACACTCCCTCATGTTTTGTGAGGACCAGGTATAGGATGTTAGCTTCATTTATGGTTGTATAGATCAGATGGTTCAGGGTGTTTGTATTGATAAACTTCAGAAATCTGTGGACTGGCATATTTAAGGCCATGTATGATTCCCAGTTTATAGTGGGTTAGTTAAAGTTGCCCATGAATATGGTATTAGGTTGAATGGGAAGAGTATCCAGTACATTTAAGTATAGCTTGCCAAGATATGGTATTGTATGGGGAGAGAGCCCAATGAATTTTTGAGGAAATGAATGGTGAAGCTCAAGGCAGACTACGGAAGTATGAAACCAAAAAGACACATAAAGGCATACCTTTCAATCTCTTGGCACAAGATATCTGGACAGAGCCAAAAATAATGTCAGGATGAAGGCCTAAAATAGGGACAGATTTTAAATATTGCTCTTATAAACTTAGAAAGTTGCTAAAATAACAGGTTTTACCATATCATGCATTTTCTGAAGGATATGGAGTCTGAAACTCAAACATCTATCATTATGTAGTGACTTCGGTCCTCAGTAATTTGCCAGAAAACCAAACATTTGATAAGAAACAGACCAAAAATATGGGACAAAAATCTGGACATTCTGCAAAAATCTGGACATTTGAGAGGTATGCGTAAAGGCTGCCCTGATGGTGCAAGGAATGGAAATCTTTCTTTGATGCTGATAGCCAAAATTTGTGAACAAACACCAGTTGATGCAGTATTGTTCATGGGCACCTTTTTTGCAGTTCTGCTTTCTAGGTGGAGGTTTCAGGTTTAGTTGACTTTTGGATGCTCTTTCTTTTAAGTGTAAAGTAGGGTAGGTAACCCTAGCACTGCGTTGAAGAATGGCACTCAAGTGCATTTTGCTGGTACTCAACGGCACATTGGCAGAAGGAAGTATCTGCAACAGTGACAAAGTAGCCTTAGTCATTTTTTTAAACTTTTCTGTCGCTATTTCTTGCATATTTTGGTCAGATTTAGTGGACTACAATTAACAACAAATATAGTTAGCTTATTTAAAAATATAGATATCTGGATGTCCAACATCCCATATATTGCTCCCCACAGTTTGTTTGACTTACACTTCAATATCTTGCACTAGAAGTCTTCATTTTTGATATTCTGCAAAAAAAAAAAAAAAAAACTTGCTTATTCTTGAACTAGAAACACTTTTAAAAAAAAAAACATATGGAGGCATGTTAATACAATAACATCCTAGTGTTCTTATGCTTCATGCTCTGCTTGACATGACACACATTCTTTTGATGTTCTGCATCTAACAGAAACTTGGCTCAAACCAGTAACAAAGGACAATGAAGTTATCCCACCAGGTTATAATATAGTAAGATTAGACCGTACAACCAAAAAGGGTGGTGGGGTAGCAATTCTGTACAAATCTGATCTACATGTTTCCGCAGTGGATCTACAACTACCTTTCGATAGTAATGTTGAAATCCTCATCTCTAAGCTTCAGGGCAATGCTAGCAAATCCGTTTACATAATATGCTCCTACCTACCTCCAGGCAACAACATCAACACCCTAGAAAGTATCCTCTGCTGGCTTTCTACATCCTTCCCACAAGAAACCATTGTACTTGGTGATTTTAATATAAACCGGAATAGCTGTACCTCATGCAAACCTACAACCCATATAAATCTTTATGGCTTCTCTCAAATAATCACCACTCCAACCAGAATCCATAAGCCCAGTAGCAAAGAAAGTACCTTAGACTGGATCCTAGTAAATAGCCATCCCCTCTCTTATAAATCAGATACCCTTCCTGATGCTATTAGCAACCACTCCCTTACTTACATAATCAGGCAAAAAACCTTTATTCCCAACCAAACTATCTTTAAAACTACACGAAACAAAAAAGATTTTAATCTTGCAAGCTTCCAAGCTGAGCTGTAAGCCAGTGACTGGTCACCCTTAAAACAACTTTCCCTTGAGGAAGCAGTATCCTATGTTAACTCCATATTTCTACAGATCCTGGAATACCATGCCCCTACTTGTTCTATAAGAACTAGAACTAAATCCCTTGAGGAAGCAGCATCCTATGTTAACTCCATATTTCTACAGATCCTGGAATACCATGCCCCTACTTGTTCTATAAGAACTAGAACTAAATCCCTTGAGGAAGCAGCATCGTATGTTAACTCCATATTTCTACAGATCCTGGAATACCATGCCCCTACTTGTTCTATAAGAACTAGAACTAAATCCCTTGAGGAAGCAGCATCCTATGTTAACTCCATATTTCTACAGATCCTGGAATACCATGCCCCTACTTGTTCTATAAGAACTAGAACTAAATCCCTTGAGGAAGCAGCATCCTATGTTAACTCCATATTTCTACAGATCCTGGAATACCATGCCCCTACTTGTTCTATAAGAACTAGAACTAAAGCTACTCCATGGCTCACTAACAAGACCAGACACAAAATCTTAGTAAGAAATAAAATCTGGTCTAAATGGAGAAACACTAAAAACCCAACTGATCACCAGAACTATAAACAGATGAGAAATGCCACTAAAAAATCAATACTTCTTGACAAAAAAAACTTTTACTTTAAACTCCAGCACAAGCATCAGCAAAACCCACAAACTTTCTGGTCAGCTATAAATAGACTTCTACACCCACGCCATTCCAAGACTCCAACCCCATCAAGACTGTCCCTAAACACTCCCAATGAGATTGCTGACGCTTTCAATACCTTTTTTACAGAAACCGTCCAATCTCTTGCAAACTCCTTACCACCTGTTAGCTCAACCCTCCCATCGCCCCTAGCTATCACACCCCCTACCTTTCATTTAAAGCCAGTTCCTACGCCCCTTATCTATACCCTACTTCTCAAACTTAAACCATGTACACCCTTAGCCGATCTCCTACCAGCTGAATACCTACAAATTGCAGCAAAAGTACTTGCCTATCCCATTTCCATACTTATTAATAGAACCATTACTGAAGGCGCCATCCCATCTCTCTGGAAAATTTCTCACATAATCCCACTTCACAAGGGTGGTAACTCCACCGAACACACTAACTTTCACCCCATAGCCCTACTCTCTCCTCTAACCAAAATTATGGAAAAAAGCATCCACCAACAACTACTTGATCACCTTCTCCAAAATAACCTACTAGCAGACTGTCAGCATGGTTTTAGGCCTTTCCATAGTACTACCACTGCTCTCTTATCCTTCACTGACTGCATTAGCAAACATCATAACAATAATAAGCTCTCTGCTGCACTCTTTATTGACCTCTCTAAAGCCTTTGATATGGTTAACCATCAAATACTCCTAAACATACTAAAATCACTCTCACTCGACACTCATGTGTTACAATGGTTCGAGTCCTACTTAGAAAATAGACAGCAAGCTGTCCTCTTGGACAATAACCTTTCTACTCATCTTCCTATTACTCTTGGGATTCCTGAAGGCTCTATCCTGGGACCTCTCCTTTTCTCTATATTCATTAATGATCTAAATATAAATATTCCTCAAGCCACCTGTATTCAATATGCAGATGACTCCACACTAGTGTGTACTGCCACTTTGTCAGCTGAGCTCCAAACCATTACCCAAACTGTATTTAACTCCTACAACGTTGCCTCCTAGTAAATGCCAGAAAAACAAAATTATTGCTATTTACTCCTCCACTAAAGTCCTCCCCAATTCATCTCACAGTTAAGTCCAAGAATGGTACTGTCATTGCTCCTGACCCAACCACCAAATTCTTAGATGTAACAATTGATCATAACCCTAACTTTGAATGACATATTAACACAACTATTAAAACAGTTAACAGAAAACTTGGCTCCCTCTATAGATTAAAATCTTCCCTTACCCCTGAAGCCAGAACCACCATTGCCCACACCCACTTGATCTCTACCCTCCTCTATGCCTCTGCCATTTATACTAATCTTTCCAAAAGTAACCTCAATAAACTGGCAACCTCCTATAGCAACATTGCCAGATTTGCCACTCTCTCTCCATTTAGAACCCACCATTGTCTATATCTCAAACAGCTAGGATGGCTAGAACTGCATAATCAGTTACAATTTCAACAACTTACTATCACCCATAAGATTCTGTATCATCCCAACAATACTCCTATTCTCAGTAGCCTAATCTCCCCCTATAGAAATCTTATTACCCTTCGCTCAGCAGATAAATTATTAGTAACCATCCAGAAATCCTATAACAAAGCAGGAGACTCTCTTTTCTCTAATTCTGTGGGGAAGATTTGGAATAGGCTTCCCAGCAACCTAGCATCACTCTCTTCATTACCCCTCATCAAAAAGCAACTACAATTACTCCTTAAAACACAATGGCTATGCCCATGTACTAACACTAACAGACAGTATTACTGTTTTTCCGCCCTCCCACAACCCCCTAGTGGGATTAGTAATCCTCCTATACTCTGACTTCTAGTCTTCTCTTTTCTGGGATCTACCCCTGAGTATGTACATTGGAACCTTACCTCTGCTCTGGGCACATGTATTTCAACTTTGTATGTATGCCAACTTTTTTACTTGAGTGTATAATTATGAACAAGCTTTATAATTAGTTTTAACCTTTCTTTATTTAGCATACAGCTGAAGTAGGATGAGCCAACATAGTATATTAGCATATTTTTGGCGCCAATTTTAAATCATAGCTATTGGCTACTTAGTAGTGTAAAGAAAGATTACTGGATATTCTAATAAAGACTAAGAATGAATTGACACGATTGGTTTAGAAGTTAATTGATTTTAAACTCTATTGGTTAGTTTTTAGTATAAATAATAAGCATTGTTACCAAAAGATAATGATCTGAAGAAGGCTAAATAGCCAAAAGCGCTTATCGTTTTATCACTATGGAATTTTAATGCTGTTTTTACTTTTTCCATTAAATTTTCTTGCTGTTTGACACAGGACTCTATCGTGGTGGCTTTTTGCTGTGGTGGAATACCAGAGGTTTTTTCTTTGTTTGCTTCACTTTTCCACTGGCAAACCTTCAACAAGTGTAAGATAGTTTTTTCCTTTCTTTCTTTCCTAGTCTTCTACATGTCTAATGTCAAACCCTATACCACAGTTATATACTTCTAGAGCTACTGTATTGCTAAACCATGTACGCATGTTTATTTTTGATGTTACTTTCTACAATGTTAGCCTCCAGCAATAATGCATTTAATGTTTTCTATTTTTATTTTTTAACTCCTGTGACATTAGCTTAATTGGAGCTTATCTCCCCAGGCCTCTACTAAAAATGGACATGTATCCAGTTAGATGTAAAATAAAAAATAAATAAAGAAATTCTTAGCACTGATTCTTCTGGGGCGTGCAGATTCTGTTGACTGTTGGGCACCTCCCAAGTTTTCTCTATATTTACTTTAGTAAGAAACATGCTTGAGATAAGAATGGGGGCTTTTAGAAGGAAAAGCATCCTTACACTCTTCAGGACTGAGAGAAAATGGAAAATGGAGATGGACCTTGCCTGCATCGTACAGAAAAGACAACTGCTAGCTTCTTTTGGGCATATAGACCATTCTGGCTTAATGACAGCTATAAAGCCCTGCCACAGACATACATACAAATGTTTGAAGGAACCATCACCATCATAAGTATGAAGTTTCTGACCCCAATAGTCAAATGTAGAAAGCCCTAATAGTATGGGGCCTAAACAGATTGTTGTGATCTATAGCATGGGAACTGTACTAGACAACAATGACTAGGGAGGAGACAGCTAAGGAATGATGTCATCAACTACATGGCTCCCCAGAAGTGGGCTGAGAAATAGAGTATGGCAAATTGAAAAAATGTCTTTCTATAACTTTCTATTTTTTCAGTAGTTGCCTATAAAATAAGAAGTGCAGGGATGTTTTGCCTCCTAAATCAGATGATTTTCTTGAGCCTACTCTGTCACCTAATCAAGCATAAGCAAGGTAACTTTGGACATTCATTATAGGATGGCAGTTATTGTTAAAAAATAAAAAAAACGTCTTTTTATAAGCCTTTCTCTCCTCAACTTCCTACTTGGATAAAATTACAACTTTTTCATGATTTTCTTGACAGATGTTTCTTTAATGGAAGTTGGAAAAAAACTTTCCTTCACATGGTTGACTTTATCAAGCAAATCTCTTCAGGCTGCTCTTACTGCTAGGTAATTGAACCTCAAGATGTAGAGCAAGACATTGATCTGAATATTCTTAAAAGGTTAGCAGTAGCAGTCTATCCATAAAAATGAGTATGAATTCATACTTTGCACAATAATCCTATTTGAAAGTGAAATAAACAGGGGAAAAAAGCAAGTAAGAAACACTGTGAATTATAAAAGAATGGTATTTTATATTAAAAATATGCAAACTGATAGGACAGAACAGTCAGTGTGCCTGTTGTAAGTCCAGCATTAAGTACAGATGTAAGTGCAGGCAGTTATAAGTGTTAAAAGAAAAGCAATAGCTGTCATATTCTCTTACTAAGTCCTCCATTAAATGGAGAGAAAAGAAATGTAACAATCAACATGGTGGAAGATAAATTTCCACCCTCACCAATGTGAATTTAAGATAGTGCACTCTACGGGTGATATCAGAGAGCACACACACACACACACACACACACACACACACACACACACACACACACACACACACACACACACACACACACACACCATTCAACACACGTGCAGAACACTAAAAAGCTTTCCCAGTCAAGAAAGTCAGAAGAAAAAGACTAATCAATGAAGACGTTCCCACATGCATTGCTATTATTTAAAAAGGTAAGAATATATTTTTTATCTTAAATAATGACATTATATACTAGCAATAATCAACTTCTTTATACAAGTAATGCTGGTTTACTCATGGCTATCTTACTAATTTGATCATTTGGGCTTCATCTTCATGGTTAAATCACTGTGTATGGGTTCACCCAGGATTACCTAGACCTAATTCATGGAGTACTGATAAATTGTTTACAAAGTTATAGGTGGGGAAAATATGAAAGTGTTGTATAGAAAAGGGCAAATTCAAGTTGCAAAATACATTTTAATGCTAATACACATAATTTTGAGTGTTCTCTGGTGAATTTTTAAAATCCAACCCACATATGCTTGTATACATTGTTTTATACTGTTAATTTAATGTTAAGCTACTGTAAGGTACAAACTGTATAAAAAACAGCTGCCTCACTTTTGGAGATCCATCAGCAACTGGACTGTTTGACAGCCAAACATAATATCTTCAATGTAATTTTAGCAAGGTCCATTGCCTGGCCACAGTACATGACACTGGGAGTGGTGATGGGAATGGTAAAGTGCCTGTATGCAGAGACCATCCATGTGCAGGAGTAATTCTGTTCATCTTGAGTTTCAATATCAAACTACTCTTTACAGAGTATTTGTGTCCTGTGACTGCAGGCAGCATGTGAGTCCTAGTTTTGTTTTATTTTTCATTTCACATACCAATACTGTTTCTCATATCATGCTACTCCAAAACTGCCAAAATATTTTAGACATTAGTATTTTAAGTTTCATTACAGTGATTGTTATTGATTTGATAAAGGCAATTGACATTGTGAGACACAAACTGTTCTTGGGCAGAGTTGCTAAATTAGAAACTTTGCATGAGCCCTAAGGACTGGGTCTTGATTATCTTAAGGAAAGAAGCGTTTAACTATCAGGGTGTTCACAGCAGATGTGGCTCAAAAGCATTTTTGAAAGCTCTGTGCTAAGCATAGTTTCTTCTACTTGTTATTAACAAGGCTTTTCCTGACTATATGCTTTTTTATGTTGATGATCTCATGTTTTTCAGATGTGAGTATTCCACAGTAAAACAGCTGCTAGATTAACACTATAGTGACTTGTCCATATCTGTCACCTTTTTAATACTGATAAAATCCACATTAATCCAAAATAAAAAAAATCACACATGGTGCCAGTGGGATAATAGCAAAAATATATTAAATAATTGCACCTTAAATGAGCAGAAACAGAAGAATCCAACTTTTGTTTAAAAAAAAACAAGTTAAGCACCTTTATCTTCTATCATTATAAACACTTCCTCAGACACTTGTTACAAGGAACCACAGATTTATAAAATCAGCTAAAATCACACATTAATTTAAAAACCCAATGAAAGTCAATGCTTTAGTGGGCATGTTCGTAAGACAGCATTAAAATGAAAGTGGTAATCTAAGCCCACTGGAATACTAGTATTCAACAAAACCTGAGAAAGTTATTTTTTGTAGTTTGAAGTTAAGCAAATTACTGCATATTGGTTTTAAAACACATACATTTAATGCAAAATTAAATTGTTTTTAAACTTGGATACCCAGCAGAGTGCTTATACAAGGCATGACTTTAGACCTTTTTTCTAACAGCATAGTTATATTAATAAATAGGTTTACAGAAAGATCTGGTCATACATCCAACATAATATGACTGACAAGAATGTAAAAAGTTGCATAAAACATTAACAGATGAACAGTTGAAACAGTCTTGGGCTTCATAGCTTTTCTGCAAGTTTTCACAAGCTAAGGATGTGAAATTAGAAACAAACCTACACTATACTTGTTCTATTAAATTGTTGTTGTTGTTGTTTGTCTTTCGGCTTTTTCCCGGTAAGGGGTCGCTACAGCGGAACTCCGGTCTGCTAATGATTGGCAGTAGATTTTTTTTACGAAACGCAGAGGTGCCAGCTCGACACCCAACCTTCAACGAAGGCAAGCCCATTTACGCACGCATGTCTTTCGAATGCTACCCAACTGCGGGGAGGACATGCAGACTCCACACAGAAGGCACTCCCAAGCCAAGTCGTGTTCTATTAAATTGTACTTTTACTATATTTATTTTAAGATTTATTTTAAGATATACAGGATGTATACTCTCAAATCTAAGATAAGCATTGAATGCAACACTTTTCCTATGTATAGCTGTACAAAACAGCTTGTGCCATGCTGTGTTGAAAATTAAAACTCAAGTTCTCAGTTACATTATTTAAACAGACCATAAAATATATATTAAACCTTCTCATCAGCAGTAAAAATAAAAATGATCTATATAATGATAAAAATTTCTAATTATAGGATTATAGGAAGTCACTAGGCTATTAACTCTGAAGCCCTCACAAGCCTAGCCAGGAATTTATTTATTTATTTAACATTGTTAACAGGGAAAGTCCGACTTGGAACAAAGCCAATTTTCAGCGGAGGCCCGTGAGGAAATACCCAGGAATTTAGCCCATGTTTCAACAAGTCAGCACCCAATGTCCTGAACTTAAATTGACACCTGTAAACAAATAAATCTTCCCATTGTCTCATTAACACATTTGCATAAATGGGGACAAGAGCTGCTCCATCCCACTTTGAACTTGCTGAAACATTTTTTTCTCTTTAATAAGAAAAAAGTTTCTATGTGAAGTAAGCAGCAAGCATTCAATAATGAAATTCATATCTAACTGCCACATTTCTGTTTTTCTAATCAAATATAGCTTTAGCTATACAATGTTCAACAGATACGAAATGCAAGTGTACAGCTTGACATCATCAGTTCTTCATTTAAATCAAAAAAGGAAGGAATTTTCATAACAGTTTCTTTTAACGTGTGTTATTTGCATATCAGAAAAAAATATGTCTTTGACGAACCTGCTGCCACTATTGACCAAAAAGATGGATTAATACTGTCCTTATGAATTTTAAGTATTCCAACAATTATGGATAGACTAAGATTCTTAACTTCAACAAAGTCACAGAATAAATTCACTATAAACATCATTAAACTTGCAAAAATCAGTAAGTGCATTAGTAGAAGAACAGCCTTGGTCAGCTTAAGTCTCTGTAACCAGTCTGTATGTTGACTGTCATCATAAACCTCTGTGTCTATGACCACCAGGCCTTCCCCTTGTCTGCCTTCAGTAAACCTTAATGCCTTCTGTCTGCATACATTTTCTAAGGCAAACCTCTTGATTTGGAAAAGTGAGGAGAGTTTGACTGCAGTTTTCCAATTGACAACAGCATGAGGGAAATTTTGCTGAAAGCTGTTTCCATTGGATGGTAACTGTTACCCTTTCTTCACTGTTGTGTGACTTTGGAGTTGGTAAATGTAAGTTAGGGGTTGTGGGGTCTGCTCCATCATAGGAGAAGTAGATGCTTGATTCTTCAAAAAAGCTTTCCTTGTTGTTCTTTGTACTGTTATCCATTGGCAAATATTGTTCGAGAAATAATCATGAATCCCTTGATTTGTAAGACTGTAAATGTTATGTTTAGGAGTCTGAGCTAAGTCACTTCTAATGTCAGATTTACATGCCTTTCAAATACTTTTATTGCATGCAGTAATGAAGATTGAAAGAGTTGCTCTTTTAACTGTCCAAAATGTTTGAGCATGAACCATCAAATAAATCAACTAAATTAACTTTCCATAAACTGTTTAAAGAAGAAATAGTGTTAGCAATTATTGCTCTTTTTATGTCAGAAAACTATGTTGTTTATATAGAATACTTATTTCAGTGTCTTACAATGTATGGGAAGACAAATTAAAAATCTTGAATACACTGCCATGCTTGTCAATAGCACTTTCATGAAACAATGGTTCTGTCATTTGTTGTAATGCTATTTCCTTTGGTAGAATGGTTTCTACCAATGATGTTTCACAACTTCAGTTATATGAGGAGCCTCAAGAAAGTGGCTCATATGCAGTAAACAGTTAGTTTCAAGAAAAGAAACCATTTTATGTACACTCCCAGGACCTTGCCTGATGGCTGAAGTGCAAACATTCATTTGGCCCATTCATTCTAGGAACAGGCTGGGTGAGAGTCCTGTGACTCATTCTTTCCACCCTGGAATCCATTCAGTGCTTCAGTTCATTAGCAGGAGTCAGGTAGTAGGATGTAGACCAGCGGCAACCTACTCCCTCTCCACTGGGAGCACCCCCACCCCCTCAGTGACTCCTCCAAGACTGCTATGCTGTATACTGAGTCCCCTCAAGGGAAGCTTGCCTCAGCACAGTAGATGCTCTGTGGCTTCATTGGTGCTAAGCACAATGACAGCATGAGCTTGGCTGACTTGAACTCCACTGGGTAACACCTAGGACTCCAGTAAGGTGTCACCCTTGCAGTGAGCCTATGATCTGAAAATGGCTGTGCACTTCCATCTCTCAGACAGTTCCTACACGTACCCAAGCTTCTACACAGACTTGCTTCATCTACAGAAAAGTAAGGGCTTTATCCTTCTATGCCTTGCAGCTAATGCTTATTTTATGTTTGAGAGCATGCATCCTGTATATCTTAAAATATATAAGTAAAGGGGCATTTGTTGGTACAAGTCGACTGACTGTGGATGGCAATTTTTTTAAGAAAGAAATTGTGTATTTGTCAGAAAGATGTTAAGCTTTGATGGGCCCTGATAATATCCCAGGATGCCTCCTGAACAGCTAGAATCTCTGTTTAAACAAATAATCCAGACAAGCTTTGTCTGAAATGAATGGAGGACTGCAATGGTTACCCCTCTAAACAAGGGGGGCGGGGGGACTTTCATGGACCCAGGGAACTACAGACATGTAAGTCTGAATAGTCTCATATGCAATGCCATGAAAAGAATTATCATGGATCTGAGAAACAAATATATAGGAAACATAGTGACAGTAGAACCTACTCAATTTGGTTTTGTTAAAGACAGGTCATCCCTACTTAATCTGGCAGACATCTTTAAAAAAGTAGCTATAGACAAGGGCAAAACAGTACAAATTGCCAATCTCAACCTGGCCAAGTTATTCAACACAATAACTCACTCAGGCATTGTAGATAAACTTAAAAAATTAGGCATAAACCCATATGTCACCCAATGGATAGACAGCTGGCTCACTGATAGGACACACAAAGTTAGGGAATTCACCTCCTCAAAGAGGTCAGTCACTAGTGTAGTCTCACAGGGATTAGTGCTGTAGTCAACGCAAGCATCAAGGGTCTTGCTAATTGTTTTTCAGATGACTGCAAACTAGGCATGGTCATTGTATTCTCTGACAAAGATACCATTCAAGAGGGCCTGAGTGACACAGACAAACAACTGGTTCCAGAGTCATGGACTAAAACTCAATGTAAAAAAAATGCATTATAATGCTCTATGGAAAGATGGTCACCCCAGGAAATTACCACATTGATCATTCACCCCAAAAAGTAGCCCCAGTGGTTTGGGATCTGAGAACACATGTTGATTATAACCTACCTTTAACCATCACATATCCACGGTGGTGAGAAAAATCATTCAATGTTGCACAACTTATAAGTAAGGACATGGCATCCAAATCCAAGGAGGTCATTACTCCCTTGTACTCATCTCTCATCAGACCAGTCATCAAGTATAATGCATGTACCTGATCAGGTACTTGCAATTGCTTAAGAGTTCACAACAGTTTCTCACAAAAAGAATACAGGGAATAAACAGAAGTCCTATGTGGTTTGTCTCAAAGCACTATCCCTGTTCAGAATATACTTTTCTGAAGAAAAGGCTAATGTGGAAGGTCTCTGACTGATAAAGTCTACTGATAGCTGCAAGCTGGGGGCAACCGCTGAATCCTCCATTGATGTAGATATCCTTCAGGAGAGTCTAGATCAGACAAATGATTGGTGCTGGAACCATGGCCTAAAACTAAATGTGAAAAATGCATAATGCATTATCATGCCCTTTGGGAAGTCAAATACTCCTGCAAATTGCAACATCAATAGCACACCCCTAGGAGTAGATTCAGAGGTGAGAGAGCTAGGTACACAGATAGATAGTAGCCTGAAATTTGACAGCTATGTGTCTGCAGTGGTGAGGAAGCCTTCTTTGTGACACAGCTTATAAGTAAAGGCATGGCATCCAGATCCAAGGGAATTGTAGTCCTGCTGTACTCAGCCCTCATTAGATCAATAACAGAGTACAATGCACCATCTGGCATGTACTTGACAAGGCACTTACAGCAGCTGGAGTGACCTCAGAGGCTCCTCACAAAGAAAATACAGGGTGTAAACAACGCATCCTATGTGGATAGACTAAAAGCCCTATCCCTTTACTCTGCCTTCTACCAACTATGAAGGAGTGACCTATGTCTGACATACAAGGCACTCACAAATCCAGCCCTGATGAAACTGCTACAGACCCGCACGTCAAACAGCTCAATGGTCACCTGATCTAGGGATCTAAATTTAGTCAGCAACTCAAACAAAACATGCTGGAGAGACAGATATGAGTCTGATAGATTCCCCTTCTTTGTAACAGGCTTCCTATTCATGTTAAGCAGAGCCCTTCCCTCACCCTCTTCATATGCAGTTTGGATTAATGGATGGGGAATCATAAATTCACGCCAGGGGTAGCACCTATGCCCCTTATGGACAGGGGCAATCTGTAAGACACTCAAAGACACAGGCACAAACCCATGCCATCATCTTGCCCCTAGGGGCCATATATTGGGTAAATCAGGTTATACTGGCTAGGCTTGTAAGGGTTCTTAAGCCATTAGCCTAGTAATCTCCTATGAACCAATGGATCTATGAACATATAATTTGGTATAATTGCTAAGCTCCTTAGAAGCTGTGCATTCCTTTTTACTTAAATTGTACTTCAAAATGTAATGACACCTTTACAAAATTGCTTGAAAGAATTAACAGTGTTGTGACTGCAACTAATTACATTTTTTTTACATATGGAGTCACATGCATCAGTGGTTCATGCAAACATTAAATTTTAATTAATATTTCTTTCAAAGTAAGATAAATCAAATATCAAGTCATTAAAACATGGTTTATATGCCCCTCTATTAAAACACAACTTGAATTCTTAATAATGAGATTATTAATGAAAATATCTTAGTAGTATTCATGACCATTGTTAACTGGTCTTTTTTAAATGTCTGTTGTCAACCTTGTGTTAATGTCCTGAAGATGAATTTTAGCAGGTTATAGGTACTCAGTAATAAAATTTTAAATTTTAAGTACACTTTTTTTAAGAAAAGAATGTGCAGTTATGAATGGCTCACACTTTTACGGGTGACACCTGTTATGCATGGTGTTACATGCTGGGCAAAACCTTTGCTACTCTGTTTTTGGTGCTGTATTCAGAGTCAGCCCCTTGCAGCCAAGTATGAATCATCTCAATGCTTGATACTAGCTCCACTATGTTGGCTATCAATGTCACTCAGTTTTATTGTTTTATTTGGAAAAAACTTAAAACTCTATTTTAAGATAAAAATAGCCCCCCAGCACATAATCTGTTCATGGTAAAACATTTCTTTTGTATAACTAAAGAAATGCTTACATAGAACTAATTCATTTTAAATGTATTTTTAATAGAGTTTATAACTAAATCTTTTTTGTACAAAGAGTTGCATATTTGCACAAAGCACTCTTGTAGAAGAACATATGTAATAAATCCTAGCAGAGTAAAACAGTTATGACTAGAGATGTGTCATCTTCATATACCATTATCATGAACTGTAGAATATGGTGTCCTTATAATATTGCTTACATTTTACCATTCCTTTTAACCTTCATGCACCAGGAAGTTTATAACTACAAAAACCTATCTTACATGCATGAGTGGCCTTACACATAGGCTAACTATTTAGGCAGCTGCCTAGGGCATAGATTGGATAGGGGCACTTGTACTCCATTTATTTATTTTCTCAAACTAAAGAAATGCAGCACTTTATTGCTTGCATTGTTAGTAGCACAACAGGTAGAATACTTGCTTTTGATGCAGAAGGCTGTGGGTTCTAATCCCACAGTATGTAGATGCATTGCTGATACTGTACTGTGTTGTACTTTTAAAGGGGGTGGATGCTGCAGTCCTGAGAATGTCCTCTTTGGAGGTGATAACTAGCAGGTGGCAGATTGGTATAATGGTTAAGGTGTTTAGCTTACAAACACAAGGTACAAAGTTTGATTCTCATGTGGGTTTATTGGCTAGGCTTAAAATGACCCACAAGAGCAGTTAGCCTAGTACTAATCTATGAACTTTAAGGAAATAGATAGATAAATAAATACATTGATAGAAATAATAAAAAATATATATATATATATATATATATATATATATATATATATATATATATATATATATATATATACCCCACAGTGCCACTGCTAAAAAATAAAGTAGCTGCATTGCTCTGTGTGGGAAGGGGGTTGCTGTAAACTTGGCTATTCAATTTGTTGGCCTCCTGCCACATCCTGCCTATGATCTAACCAGACAATGACCCAGGTGGTTATTGAGCAGGCCAGATCAGGAAGTCAGCAAATTTGATAGTGTAAAGAATGTCTTTATCGTGAAGAGAAGCTGTTTTATCACTGTCAGTCCTATGACAGTAGCATGAATTAAGTTTTTTTTCTCTTTCATTGCTTTTACTAGGAGGCAACCAGATATTGTAAACAACTTTCCAGGCCTGGGATAGCTAAATTTCTATTACTGTCCCTGCTTTTGTAGTATGTCTCTGATTTTGTTTTCTATGCTTGCCCTGTCCGATGATGTTTCTGGTGAACAGTTGAGGATTGCAGTCAGTTACAGTTTTTCCAGACATTGCAGTTCCATGCTTCCTATTCTCCAGAAACTGCATATTGATGTAAAATGTGTTGGCCCATTAACTAAGTGAATTAGAGTAATGTATAAAAACTGATGGCCTGTCTGTGGGGATATATAACTAACTGCTGCTCTTTGCTCATTTTAACATTGTAGGATATGATGTGTGTGAATCAACTTGGAATACTTCAATATATCTATTCTTTGTGTTGAACAAAGCTGAAATATACCACATGGTCATTTTTATTATAAGCAGATGTCTGTAATGCAGAGAAGTGGCTATAACTGTTGTGTATGACTATGGGATGTCTTTTGGAAGTAATTGATCTTCTTATTTGCTCAGTTTAAATAATATCTAATCAAGCTAGTGTGCACTTATGTGAATTAAGACAGAATGCTTCATTACTGTGGCCATTATTATTTATGTGTGTATGTATTTATTTATTTACCACAGCCAGACATCAGTGGTTTACACAGCCAGAGAACTGGCTGTAACTGATGGATATAGAGGCCAAATCTGTGGATATAAGTGATTTTCCATTGCTGTTTGATCACTGATAAACATGGTTCTCAACTGTTCCTGATTTCACAGAATGTCCCTGATTTTACAATAGTTTTTTTATCTCTTCCTCATAAAATTTGTCATTTTCTGGCAAATTGTTGAAAATTTCAGCCATTATATAATGACAGATTTGAGTTTCAGACTTCATAAAATGCTTACTAATGCAAAACCTTATATTCTAGCAACTTTCTAAATCTATATGAGCAGCATTTAAAATCTGTCCCTCACCTTGGGACTTTATCACCCTTTATGTTTTAGATTTGTCTCTGATTCATGAGCTAAGAGGTTATGAAGTATGTCACAAAACAATTACTGGTATGGCATGGCAAGAGTGGTGTCATGCAATGTATTGTATTTGTTGAATTCAGTATATAAACAGTATTGCTGTGGATTATAAGTTTGTGTGGAGTGGGCAGGGTTGCAGTTGCATACCTCTCACCTGTCCAGATTTCCACAGAATGTCCATATTTATGCCTCATTTTGGTCTGCTCCTCTTTAAATTTGTTTTGCTGGCAAACTACAGAGGATTGAAGTCACTAAATAATAACATACATTTGAATTTCCGACTTCATATCCTTCAGAAAATGCAAGCTAACACAAAACCTGTTATTCTAACAGTATTCTAAATATATAAGAGTAGTATTGTACAATCTCTCCATATTTTTGGGTCTTTGCCCCCCCCCCCCATTATTTAATGCTTTGTCCAGATTTCTTGTGTTAGGAGCTGAGAGGAATGAACTCATAGACTAGAATACCGATACATGTTAATGGAGAAAAATCATATACATTAGCTGGTTTGTGATTATCTAGGATATACTTAATAAACTAGAGTATTATGAATGGTAATAGTAAACGAACAAGCACCCTAATTCTAAGGAAGCAGAAATGCAGCTATGCTTACATATTACTACAGTGCAGTTTCACTAAAGAGCATACTTCAAAACTCACCAGTAGTTGTTCCCATCTTAGAAGCAAGCATATTACAACCTAATGAAGAGGTGCCTTGGCCACGTAGTTACTTTTCTGGACACTTATGCTCAAGAAGCCATCTCTGTGTTTGGGATTGTTTATGTTTAAAGTGTACAGTCACTCAGCAAAAGTCTGCCAGCAATATGAACATTGTTTGTTTCTCATTGACAACAGATTCAGATATCAGATGCATTTATGTTCATGAGTGACTGTTCTTGTTTACTTGGCATAAATATGTAGGACTAATTTTATTTATTTATTTCTACTCGTTGACCAGGTAGGTGAGCTGGTCTAGTGATCCTTTTCAGCCACGACCCGGGTTCAGAGAGCAGTTATGACACAGAGTAAATTATAAGGAACAGAACATTATTTGCACAAAATGAATATAATTCTATGTGACCATGACAATGATAAATTTAAATAACTTCTTAGGAATGTCACTACATATAAGCAATGAAAGTTCAATCTCGCATTGACACAAATGTTCTCCAGGAGGGGCTGACACAAACAACTGGTGTCAGAGCCATGGACTAAAACTAAATGTCAATAAATGCAAAATAGTATCCTTTGGGAAGTCATCCATCCCTGGTAACTGTCATATTGACAACACACCCCTTAGAGCTGACCCAGTAGTCAGGGACTTAGGGACACACATAGAGAGTGATCTAGCCTTTGACCATCATGTAAGTGGTGAGGAAATCATTCTATACTGCACAACTTATAAACAAAGGTATGGCATCTAAGTCCAAAGAAGTCATTGTTCCACTGTATTCGGCATTCATCAGACCTATCATTGAGTACAGTGCTCCTTTTGGTATGTACCTAACCAGGCATATCCAACATTTGTAACCTCACTAAAAAAATACAGGGCATAAGTAAAATGTCCTGTGCAGACTGCCTCAAGGCTCTATCCCTGATTTCTGTCTTCTACAGGCTTTTGAAGGGAGATCTATGCCTGGCATACAGGGCATTGTCAGACCCCCGTGATATAAATAGGACCTGATGGACAGACAGGTATATATCCCAGAGACTACTGCGTCTATGGAACAGGCTGCCTATCCATGTGAAGCAGAGTTCCTCCCTAACCCAATTCAAGTGCAACTTGGATAATTGGATGGGAAACCAGAAATTCATCCCTGGTTTGGCACCTATGTCTCTAATGGACAGAGGTAACATGTAAAGGCTTCATCGCCCAAATCCCTACTTACTTATCAAGGGTATCTGAACTTGTCAGAAATTTGGGATGCATGGCTAGTTTTATAAAGACTGTTGTGGTCATTAGCCTAGTAAACACCTATGAACCTATGAACGAGGTATTAAAAGAAAATATGTCTTGAATCAGTTTTTATGGGATTATTAACTTTGTTTTACATAGTTCCCATTGGCAGCAGATCACTGAGGGGGTGACTATACAGTATAAAATGTCCATAGTTTGGCAGTATTTTCTGACTATGTTTCTTGATTGATAGAGATAATCTGAGGAACTGCATTTCTGTGCTGTACTTTGTGTTTGTTTGCTGTCATTTTTTGCATTTTGCTACAGTTATTATTATGCACATTTTCTGTACTATTATTAGGAAATTGTACTGAATTAAACATAAAGAACAGTCCACTTTAATATGCTTAAACTCCTCCTCACTTGTTCAGTGCACTATTCCCCTTCAGTTATCACCTTCATAAAGTTCAGGATGTTATGGTGGCAGTGTGTAGATGTTAGACTATGTTACTGTGTAATATTCTAAGCAAAACACGAAGACACTACTGTGCATTGATCTATATAATCACCTACTTTTGTTTACAAACAACAATACTGCACATGAAAGTTCTTTACGAAGAGTTGTGTGAAAGTAACCAAATACCGGTACAGTGGTAGAATACTGAATAGTGGTGAATAGTGTTGCTATTGCACAGTGCATGGCACTGGTTGATTTCTTGGCTTTGGCTCTTGGAGTTTATGTGCATTCCCCATCTCTTTATGTATTCTTGGGTTTGCTTCAACCCCCCAAAGATATGACGTGCGTGTATTGGTGTTCCCCAGTTTGTTTGTGCTAAGTATGCAGTGTGTGTGTGTGTGTGTGTGTGTGTGTGTGTGTGTGTGTGTGTGTGTGTGTGTGTGTGTGTGTGTGTGTGTGTGTATGTGTGTGGGCGTATGTGGAGCATCTTGTCATACACCTGGCTTAGCAGGGACAGGGCCATTGTATGTGTATATGCAAAAATGGACACATACAATATTGCTGGACACATATATAATTCTTCTGGGTAGCAGAAAAAAAGTAAGTTATTTTTCAAAAATAAAGTATAAAATACAGAACAGCCAGACTCTCAGAATTTGTTCAGTGGTGCAGTGGTTGCATTGTTGCCTCACAACAAGATGCTCTTTAGTTCAATTCTTGGGTGGGGTGCCTTCTGTGCACAGTCTGTATGTCTTCCCTGCATTCATGTGGGTTTCCTCCGGGTGCTCCAGTTTCCTCCCATGTTGTAAAGAAATACGTCTGGAACATTTCTCTGTGGGCCTCCACTAAAAATTGGCTTAATTCCAAGTTGGACTTTCCTGGTAAACAAATGTTAAAAATAATAAATAAAAAAATAAATTTCTATGGTCTAGTGGACCCCCAACCCAGACTGTATAAATAGATTTTAACCAGGCTTATTATTGACCTCAGTCCTGAACTCCACCTAATCTAAAATCAGCCATGCTAACACACATGCATAGAAAGTTGATATAGCTTGTGTGTGTGTGGGGGTGGGTGGGGGTGGGGGTGGTAGGGATGGTGTGGTCAGTTTTTCTTTAACTTTCCACACACACCTCAGATTTTTGCAGATAAGGTCAGTATAGCTTGTCAAGGGACAGTGTGGTGTTCAAGAGAAGCAAGTTGGACTATGGCACTTTAAAGAATCATCTTTGGTGTCCAGTATATCCCCCACCCTCTGATCCCCCCTTACGATGTCTGTGCCTTAAGGCACTTTATGGAGTATTCCCTGGTGTTGTAGTGCATCCCTCAACTCCTGATCCCTGCAGTAACATCTATGCCATCATGGCACTTAATTGCAGGCATCTGCATGACAATCAATATGGCACTTACTAAAATATGATGTGGCAGCAAGCACACTAATTTTAAGTACTGTGTTTCAGATAGAAAAAGGTACATAGGAAAGCATTTAATCAAATATGTAAGCTTTGAGTGGGTGAGCAATGATCATTTGCTAAAGTTTGTATGATACAGAAACAAGTACTGTAGGAGCACATTAATATTTTAGAAGCAAAGGAACAGAGACACCATTACAATATAACCTTTTTAGTGCCTTTTATTATTGATCTCTGATAGCGCAGTGGTGCAGCGGTTTACATTGTCACCTCATAGAAGAGGTTCTCCAGTTCAATTCTCGGTGGGGGTGCCGTCTGCATGTCCTCCCTGCATTCATGTGGATTTCCTCCTGGTGCTCTGGTTTCCTCCCATATTACAAAGACATGCATCTAGAGCATTTCTTCCCGGGCCTTGGCTGAAAATTGGCTTGTACTAAGTCATATTTTCCCAGTAAACAAATGTTAAATAAACTAAATCTTTACATAGTACTTTATAGTTGTATAAAAGTTGCTGATCCAGCAACTAAATGTTGGCATTGTGTGAGAGATGATACAGAAGTCATTGCTGTGTGTTATGTCTTCATGTTTTACCTGGTGGGTTAGAACTAAACAGTCTGTTTACATTATAGCTGGGATGAATGTTGTCCTACATCCTGACACTTTCCTAATGAGCTTTCTTGACGGTCTTGATAATTTATCAAGAAAAGATTGATACCATCCCTGGAATGTTGTACTGCTCTCTCATTTCTTAAAAAGAATTTGGTGGGACCTTTTTGTTGAATTTTATATATTAAAAATAAGGATGCAAAAGATATGGAAGGGCCCAACATGATAGTCAAAAAATATAGAATAATTTGATTTTTTTTATAATTCCCTTTCTTTCCTAGCCATTGGTTCGTACCACCTCTCACATAAACAAGTAATGCTGCTCCACCATTGGTAAGACTACAATTTACTTCTAAAGAAGATCATAAGAGCAACATATCAGGAGGTGTGTTTAACTTAAAATCTTAAAAATTATTTATGCTTTTAGCATTGACCTTACAGATAACACCTGACAGTTAAGCATGACAGTGGAACTATTCTGCCACTTACTAGAATACACTATATAATAAAACATTCAAATAATTTCCTAGAAAAACAGCATTTTAGTAAAAGGAAAAACATGTCAGATGTACAGTGTAAGTTGAACATAGAATACACAGCATAGCCCACCACTGCATGGATTATTATCTACATGATTTTTGTTGATTCACTTTCACAAAGTGAATGTCATGTCCTATAGCTGTGGAATAGATGCTGCCTCTTTGCCTGTGCAGTCATGTACCATGCATGAGGCTGTCACATGGCTTTCTAGGTTCTGCCACCTGTTGACCATCATCCCTATCATCACTGATGTTAGGAGCAACAGTAGGAGCTGTACTATCATGCAGAATGCAACAAGAGTTTAACTTCCTGCATACAAAAGCAGGATTATACCGAAGGACACAACCAGACTGGTTCAGACAGCAGAAATGGCCTTTCAACAAGCTAAATACTTGCTCAGTGACACTCTGTGTCTGGGAGATGATGGTGGTCCTTAGCAGCTCTCCTACAATTATGGACTGGTGTCATTAGCCAGCATTCAAGTGAATAGCATGTATCACCTGCAAAACAAAGATGGGATGGGACACATAAAAGGAACATGGGATTTGCTAATAAGCTGTTTATTTTCTAAAATGTACCTATACAGAAGGCTAGGAAAAGTGCAATTACCAACAAGGAGACCATATTGCATACTACCATCCAGGAAGAGGCAGTAAGATGAGCTTGTATGCCAGATTTGAGAATCATGGGCAATGCTAGAATGCTGAACTAACTCATTAGTGATGTACTCCCATACATCACATATTACCTGGCAAGTGATGATATGGTAGCTCTTCCTGCTCTGATATCACCCCCCCTACAGTCCAGATAGGACCCAAATGGCAATATGGGTGCAGTCTGTCACATTAAGCACCTCAGGAAATCATGCCATTCCACAGAAAGCACTCATAGTTCTGGCTCGGTTCTCTGGTAACATTGGAAGATAAATATACTAATCTACATGAGCCAAGAGTATGTTGAGGAACTGCTGAATTATCCTTGAGGCAGACATCTGCAAAATACCCAACATGTCTTAATTTTGTCTCTGGAAGGTCACCATGGAAAGTATACTAAGATTTATGCATACCCTGATATCTACAGTTATAGGAAGATCATGTTTCCCCCCAGTCCTCATCTGGTGGTCATACATATTCACTACAGCCCATACTATATCCCTGTCCACTCTAAATCTAACCAAAATTTCTTGATCAGCAAAGTTAAATTGAGTCAAGCTTTGCCTGTATCTGCTCCTTCTCAGTCAGTTGCCATCACTGGGTACCAGCAGCTTTGGCACAGCCAACACAAGCAGCTCACAATGAGAAACCGCCAAGGTACCAGTGACAGCAAGCATCTTCTTAGGCCACAAAGCAGATAGAAAAGTTGTGACTTTGCCTTTATTAAAAATTCTGTGCACAGCTCTGATGTGCATAAAAAGTGACTATGACTTGCACAGAGTGAGTCTCATTTACACATTATTACAGTCTCATTTGAATAAGTTCTTCCTAAACATACTAAACCTGCCATGCATAAGTGCAGCAACTCTCTATGAATCTTGGTTGAGCTGCCAAGCCAGCACAAAATCCTACTATTCCTAGACACAGTGACTATGAATACTACCCTCAGTGTGTGAATTATATTATTCAAATAACAATACTACCCCTTTATGACAATCAAATTAGTATGAAAAATTATTTATTCTCCATACTGGCATCTTTGCTATATTGTAGTTTGCCATAAAGCACAGAATAAATGCTAAAGGAAACAGAACATGTATATATATATTTTTTAAATCAGATACTTATAAAAAAAATTTTGCAATTTTTAGACTAATATTAATATAGTTTGAAAGTGTAAAATCAGAAATAGATCAACATGAATAATTATATAAAGTCTATACCATGTTATTATTAGCTGACTGTAAAGATTGATCAACTGATCATTATTGGCTAATATAATATCAATGAAAATAATTATTCAGTTATTCAAATATTAAGTCAACTTATAACTAATGATATACAGCTAATATTAAATATGAATAAAATGCCTATACTGAGAATTTTAGATTTTTTCTTTAAGATTAATAGTGAAGAAACAAAAAAGAAATCATACTTATCAACAATATATAATGTTGGTTCCTTTTGATTCATCATTTTTGGAATATTCAACAAAGATTAATAATTAAACGTTTTTGGAAATGAACAAGAAGCTTTTATCAAAATCTATAAATTACACTACTTCGTCACCTTTTTGGAAAATATTTACTTGGAAATATTTACATAGAACCTTTCTAACACCACATAAAATTGTTTTGATTTATTAAAAAAAAAGGAAATAAAATGTTGGAGATGTGATGAGGTTATATGATGATTGAATGCAGGATGATTGTACAATTTTAGGAATTTTTATTAAAGCATTGTGGTCAGATAATTGTATTATATCAGATTCCTTGATTTTATTTAATGCTCCAATTCTGGCTTCCATACCAAGAGTACAAATGCATCTTATATGGTCAATTCTAGCTATGGCTAGGAAAGTCATCACAATTAATTGGAAAAAGCAAGAACACCCTGTCTTTTACTGAATTCATTTGCATAGCTAAAAGTGTATGTAAAATGGAAATACAGACATTATATAATAGAACTTCAAATCGTATATATACAAACTTTTATCTTGGCAAAAGCTTTAAGAATTATTCAAAAAATATTAATGGTTGATTAATTGTCAAATCTTGTTGTGGACTCTGTATATTGTTTCTTGTTTGTATTTTTCTTGTACATTAGATATTTGTTATATTCTGTAAGTTATTTTAATCCAAATGCATCAGTACATATTGTTTTTCTTTGTAGATGGGTATGAATTATCAAGCCAACGAATAATCATTTTGAGATTTAAAACTATACTGCATTATTTGATCCCCATTCAGTCATACATGCTAGTTGTGATATGATTAGGAAAAAACAACTTTTTTGGTTTGGATACCATAAAAAGATTTAAAATGTTTGTTGATTTTTTTACTAGATTACTTTTAGCATAAATAATGTAGTCTGTATTATTATGTATAGGCTTTAAGAAAATTAGCAAGATCCTGCGTTAGTATCATTGGTTGGATTGAATCATGTGGTTACATGACACTGTTTTTAAACCCCAGTTTATACTTGTTTTTTTAACTCTGATGAAGTTCTAGTTAAATAAAAGAATGAAAGTGCTCAGTCAGTAAAAACCTCTGTTGGAGTTTCCTTTCTGGCTATTGTGGAATTGTTTTAGCAGTTTCTTGTAGCTTTTAAATTCTACAGCACTTTGGTTATTTTTGAGATTTTTCTTAAATGACATTTCAGCATCTGCAGTATATAGCAGAAAAATGCAAGTGTACCTTCTCAAGTTCAGTAGTCTTCTGTGCAGGTATATACCAAAGTAATACCCTCTTCTGTGTTCTTCACATAAACAAGTCTTCTCACCTTCAGATTCCTTAGCTACACAATTGCCTTTTTATGGTATAGAGTCAGGGCTGTTAACATTGTGAAGATGCAGATGAGGTATGAACTCATTAGAATCACTGAATCCCAAATGTTTGGCTCTGTTTAGCAGATGTAAACATAGTGCAGACACTCACTCAGTATTTGTTACTAATGGAGTGCAACTGTGAATAATTACTGGTAGGGAGAAGGGAAACACAACAGCAATGCAGACTGCCCTACCTCCAGTAGGTGTGCCGGGCTAGACTTACAAAGAGTATATAAGTAATTTTATCAAGGTTGGAAATGTAAGTAAGCAGCACACAATTCATAAGTTCTCTTCATTAACATCCAATCTCCCCTTCATGTGTTCACAACTGTATATTACTGCCATTTAATATCCTCACACATTTTAAGGATGAGGATATAGAATGTCTTACAGACTGCATGTCTTAGATTACTGATTAGATAAAGGATGAGCAATAAACACAAAGAGGTAAGAGACAGCTGCATTTTTGCAAGCAATAGTCATAAATGGTTGTGTGATCACTCAGTGCACTACATCTGAAATTTATACATGTACAAATACCTATGTGGTTTCTTAGTACTGTGGATAATGTTGTAGTTGGTTGTATTCAGAATGATTTCAGTTCCCTTCTGCAAAGCTGTTTGTGTGCAAAGAGGGATAAGGCACCCTTACTGTGTTCTGAAGGTTCATTGGAATTAAAGTTCAAATCCAGACCTATGTAGGAATATTTCATGTGTACTAACAAACTTCTTATGGTGGTTATACCATAAATTGTTTTCCATCATTTCAACTACTTCTCCCTTTTATTTATTTTTTTGGCCATTGTTTATGCAGTGTGCTGCTCAGTGCAAACAAGGGAAATTGAGAAAATGAATGTCACATTTGGCTGTGCTTATCTTGTTTAAGCAATGCTTAGGAATGAACAAACTAGGCTAGTGGCCCACACAGAAAGCAGACAGAACACCTGCAGAACAACTGTAGACAGGGCATCTGTAAAAGTGCAAAGGCCAAAAAAAATACATTATTGCAATTTTTGCTTTCTGTTGTACAACACCATTAGGAAAGTTTCCCAACAGCTGCAGTCATGGAACACCTGGAGACAGGGTGCAAACAGCCAACAACTGAAAATGGATGCATTAAATTAATTCTGTTGGGCACCATGCACACATGCTAAGTGGTGTTGTATGGCAGTTAACACTGGGAACTTAAGAATGAGTAAGAAATTATGGAAATGTCATGTAACTAGTCCTGTGGCAGCAGGTGTAAGTATAGGGGTGGAGTACAGATGATCCTGGGTTCTAGTACAGGGTATGCAACCTATTTTTATTGTTGTGAGAGTGTAGTTGATAACACTGAACTGCAAAATAGACAAGTCTTATTTCAGCATTCTTGTAGCAACAGTGTGTAAGACTGTCATGCACATGGCCCAGGGCTCTAATACATGATATTCCAGACATTTGTCCTGTTGTTCCACTTTCTATTATATTCACCCTCACTTAATAACACTTTAGATAGTGGAGCTGATATGACTTATACGTATGAGGAATAATAAAAAGATGTATGACTGAATGTATACTGTCTACTATAGTTATGTAAGTATAATTCTGATCTCTGGACTTGGATGGCCTTCACAATTACATAAGGCACATACACAACTGGATATATATAGACAAGAACCTTGTCAAGTCATGCACATACATGTGTAACACATAAAACTGTCAGCTGTATTTATGAATGATTCCTGACTATGTCTGGGTTGCACTTCTTCTGTGGCAAAGATGGAAAATCAATGCTGATGAAGAAAATGTTTTGTTCCTTATGCCTAGGGATGAATCCTACAGTTTAAAAATCAATTTTATCAGTGTTTAAAGCCAAAAACAAATGTATCAAGTCATGACATTTATGCCCCCAGTGCATGTCTGCAAACTTCTCTCACCTAATAATCACCTCCCAATTTTCACTATATGTTTCCAAGCTACAGCAGCAGACACCCCTCAAACTAAAGTCAAGTGTCAGATTAACCTTCCTATTTCAAGTATTTTGGCATCATTGATCAGCTTTGCGCACTACCAGTAAATGTGATAACTGGAATTGGTGGGAAAGTATAATTTTACATTACTCTAGGTCAGGCGTTAGACATGGCTGGAGTTAGAAAACTGCAAAGTATAGGGTACAGAGGTGGGGTGTCCAGGATATTTACTGGACTCCTAGTAAAGCACCACAGCCAAAGGCTTCTGCAGAATGACTATTCTGTCTCCCAGTACAAGTCTGAGGCATAGAGTAGTTTCGCTCAGGCTATATCCAGTGCACTGGAGAACAGTGTAGGGATCATTTTAATGACCTACATAGACACAAAAGGGATACCCCCAACTATTGGTTGAAATAATTTGAGACTGTGGGTATCCCAAAGCTGTGTAGGTATGATAATAACAGAGAATTTGTAATACTTAAAAAGCTAAATGTAGGCAAGACTTGTATGCGTAATACTCTTCTGGTCTTTTCTGTTCTTTCTCCAGCTAATGCCGAGATAGAGTTCAGCAGACAGGCTCATGCTGTTCGATTGGAGAGACTGTGAGAAGCAAATGGTATATAAGCAGCATAAAAGTTAAAGATAGATTTTTGTTTTTTTTATGCAGCTGTAGCAAATTCAGCATGCATATCCTAAGTGTAACAGCAAGCATGCATGCATTAGTCTGCTGCACAAACCAACTTTAGGAGTCAAATGTAAGACTGTAGTCAGATGTTCTGAGTTCAAATACCATGACTAACAAATATACAGTACTGCATTTCTTTAATAATATTTACATTAAGTTAAACTCTATACAAGTGGCATAAATGCCCTGCTGTTTAATGTAATATGTATAATTGGAACATGCATATATGCAATTTATGCATGTTTCAAAAATGACTTTCAACAATCTGTAGTTATAGTGTGTATTTGTTAGGACTTATACTTAAATGTAATACTTTAGATAAAATAGTTGTATACTTGTGTTAATGCATTGTATGTCACATATGATGGTACTAATTTTATCTCTTTTTTCTCTCACCCCAACCCTTATCTCTCCTTTTTTATTTTCTATTGTCATCAGAATGTCTGCATGTCATCCATCTGTACCAAATCACTAAATGCTACATAGCACAGTAAGTTAATCCAGCCCCAGTGGATCAGCCTGCCTCCACTCCACCAGATCCAGAACCAATGCACAGCATGTCTAGGAGCCAATCTGGCAGCAATGCCTCTGCTGCACTACCTGTACCCTCACATAGTACTGCCCTGGCATGTGGTGAAGTGGTTCCCCCTGGGAGCAGTGTAGGAGGTGGTGATTTCATCACTTGCTGGGAGATACCAGGGTTGGTGCATAGGGTTGTGCACCACACCATTGGTGTACGCCTATGCAGAATGGAGAGGTTGTTCTACCTCATGGTCTGTAGGAGGAGAAGACATTAAGCACTCTAGCCACCAGTGGAGTAAGGGGACAGTGATGACAGTCCAGTGGGTGAGGACTTGATTCTCACTGTCTCCTTGTTTGATGGGCATGAGCCTAAGTTGTCCCATCCATCACCTGAATCATGGTATCCCCATAATCTTTTCTGTCCCTCACTGTCCCTGTCTCGTGTCGTTTGTCTTGTTTGTTTGCATTTGCTTCCTCACCTACCCAACTTACCTGACCCAGAAATATCTGCATCCCTTACTCAGCATTCCTCTCTTACTGATTTAAATAATGAAGAATGGGCACCTGTCCCACAAAAAAAAAATCGTCCCATACATAGGTCTCCATTTCACACACATGTCTTCTTGACAGACTTGATTTGGTCCAATTGGCTATGCAACATGATTACGTTGCTGTCATCCCTTACTCTAGAGGTGACAGTCCAAATTCAGCTAATGTTCTGCACGTTATCAGTTCTTAATGTTGAAGAAATGGATAGCTATGGTTAAAACCCACCTCCCTCCTGCACATTCCTGTATTGCTTTTGCTATGTTCTTCCCCCTGCTTGCTCCCAAGTTCACCACCTTCCTCTCTACCCCATTTTAACACTTATAATCTGGTCAAAAATAGAATCACATGCAACACACACAAGTAGTGGAAAAAGCAATGGATCCCTTCACTTTTTGGCCTTTATGCTTGTGCAGAGTTTGGCATCATGCACCAATGCCAAGCAATGGTGAGCAGCTCTGTAATGTTGCAGTTACTTCCGCACCATGCTGCTTAACCCCACTGTGCTATGTCAACACACACAGCAACACATGTACTATAAAGAATTAATGTCTCCACATTATCAAACCATCTATTTAAAAGTGTTAGATACACCTAGATTTGAACCCAGTATCATATGGGCTCAAAAAAAAATGTGTCAATGCATTTACACCTACTGACACAGAGTCAGCTAAGAAGCAGGTGTGTTTCCTACACTCATTACTAGCTCTCAGAAGTTTAGCAATGTGGCTTACATTTGTGCAATGCTTAACTATGTGCAAACAGGGAAAATAATAGAAATGTGTATCTTGCATGTGCAAACACTTTACCAACCATCATGCAAACACAGTGCTCACTGCTGCACTATGCAAAGTCAAATTTAGCATGTATTAGTGATTTCTGTCCATTTTACTCTTTATGCCGTGAAACTACATGCGGAAACTTAACAAACTGAACAATATGTCACATATTTATAATGCAGCCATGTGTTGCCTCCCTCCATGCACTGCAACCCTGGTGTCTCCAGTACTTTTTCACAAATATATCAGCTGCACTACATAAATTAATATCAAATGTGTGACATGCAATAGATGTCAGTTTGATAATATACAGAAGTAGAACTATTGACCCATAAGTCTAACCAGCCTTATCTGCAAGGCTATGGAAAGATTTATCATGTACCTTTTCCACATAGGCATAAGTGACCTTCAACACTCTTGACCTAACTAATATTTGCTTTGACAAATGTAGATCTTGTTTAATAATCGTGGTGTACTTCTTTGATAAATGTCCTCAAAGCCCCGAATGAGGGAAAAGAGGACATACTGCCTATCTTGATTTAGCCAAGGCCTTTGACACAATCCCCCCCCCCCCCATTCAGGTATAATAGAGAAACTGTCCCATCCAGGGATTAACCTATAAATTACTAGATGGGTAGCCAACTGGCTCACAGACAGAATGCACACTGTCAAAGTAGGGGAGCCCACCTCCACCAACAGACCAGTTATCAATGGAGTACCAGAAGGATCTGTGCTGGGCCCTTTACTGTCTGGAAACTATTTCTCTAAAGTCCAAGTGAAGGTAGATGGCCTGTGACTTACCAAGTTTGCAGATGACTGTCAACTGGGTGCAACCATATAGAGTCTCCCAAAGATGTTAACATATTACTGAAAGGTCTGACACAGACAAATGATTGGTGCCAAACTCACAGATTGAAACCTAAGGCAAGAAAATGAAAATGCCTCATTGCCCACTTTGGCAAAAAAGTAGCCCTGCTAATTATGTTATACATACAACCCCTCTAAACTCAAACTCAGTGTTGTGGTTGATAGGAATCTAAACTTCAATCACTATGCATCCATTATAGTAAGACACACATTCTACATTGCTCACCTCATAACTAAGGGCATCACTTCCAAGACCAGGGAGGTTATAACTCAGCTGCACTCAGCAATTATCAGACCATTAATTGAGTACAATGCCTCTTTCTCTATGTACCTCACCAAACATCTACAGCAACTGGAGAAACCACAGAGGTCTCTGACCAAGAGAATCCAGGGCCTCCAAAACATGACATACATGGAAAGACTGAAAGCCCTGTCACTATACTCAGTATCATACAGGCTGCTGAGAGGTGACCTGGGCCTGGCCTACAGAGCAGTCTCAGACCCTGCCCTAATTAAAATGCTGGACATCTGCAAACCAAATGAGACAAGCATAACTTGCTCCAGGGATCTCAACTCAGCCTGTGACATAAAAAAACATGCTGGAGAGACAGATATATCTCCAAGCAATTGATGTTCCTCTGTATTAGGCTCCCATTGCATGTGACATAGTGCTCTTCAATAACCCTATTCAAGTGCAAATTTGACAAGTCGATGGGTGATTATAAATTCTCCAGGAGTGGCACATATGACCCTCATGGACAGAGGCAGTTGGTGCTGATCACAAAATTGCTCTGCTAACAATGAACATCTAATTATTCTCAATAAGAGTACATGGGTTTTTACATGGGTAGGTGCCTAATAACCTCCTAGGAACCTATGAAGCTATGAATCTATGCAGACTTCCCATCATCTTCTATCCTACATCCAGTGCTGATGTCTTGCACTATAAGTTGTCCTGCAGCCTTGTAAAAATCAGACGTGTGTTGCGGTGTTTGCATAAATTACTGAGTCCTATAGTCTGTATACTTAGATAGGTAGGGGGTTTGTTCTCACTGTAGTCAAGTGTGTATGTGTGTGTGTGTGTGTGTGTGTGTGTGTGTGTGAATGTGTGCGTGTGTGTGTGTGTGTGTGTGTGTGTGTGTGTGTGTGTATACTTGCTTGACATGCTTTTTACACCAACATGTGGGACACAGTTATTGTCATATTCTCCTCAGCAGGCACTGCTGATGTCATCAGCTACAAAATGTTGTCTGAGACACTGCAAGTCAGATTTGAGCTGTGGGGTTTGTCTTAAATACAGAGTTCTGTGGTCTGTGCACTTAGATAGTTAGGGGTCTACTCGCACTGCAGTCAGGTAGTGTTGTCTGAGACACTGCAAGTCAGACTTGAGCTCTGGTGCTTGCCTTAAATATAAAGCTCTATAATCTGTATATTTAGATCATACCTCTTAACCTCTTAGCCCAAGAAATCCTGACAAAGCCTGACATAAAGGGAGGATAAAGACCCAAAAATATGAACAGATTTTAAATAGTGCTCTTATAAACTTAGAAAGTAGCTAGAATAACAGTTTGTATTGAAATGCATTTTCTAAAGAATATGAAATCTGAATTTTAGATGTATGCAGTTATTTGGTGACTTAGTTACTCAGATCATCTCAGTGATTTGACAGCAAACCACAAATTTTATGATGAGCAGACTGAACTTTTAAGGCAAAAATCTGGACAGTTGAGAGGTATGACTTAGGGTGGGATTCTATTCACACTGCAGTTAACTGGGGTGAGTGTGTGGGGTGAGTGTGTGTGTGTGTGTGTGTGTGTGTGTGTGTGTGTGTGTGTGTGTGTGTGTGTGTGTGTGTGTATGTGTGTGTGTGTGTGTGTGTGTGTGTGTGTGTGTGTGTATGTGTGTGGGTGTGTGTGTGTGTGTGTGTGTGTGTGTGTGTGTGTGTGTGTGTGTGTGTGTGTGTGTGTGTGTGTGTGTGTGTGTGTGTGTGTGCACGTGCACTTGCCTGACATTACAGAGAGCCTTTTACATCAGCATGTGGGACACTGTTAATGCCATATTCTCCTCACCAGACACCGCTGATGTCATCACCTATAAAGTCTTTTTTGAGACACTGCAAGTCAGACTTGAGCTATGGGCTTGCCTTAAAGGAGAACCACACCCACAGACTCAAAGACATGTTTATTTTGTCATGGTTTGGTGTTTCCTACATTTTAACACCACTTTGGGAATATTTACAGGTTTTTTAATATTTTTATAAGCAATTTCTTAGTCTGACCACATGGGGTCTGGCATCTTGAAATAATTCTAATTGTTTAGTCTGTCCCATCATGCAGTGATTGTCTGTAAAAGATTATGTCATGTATATCTATTTCTTCCTGAAGCTCCTGTCACTGCATTGATTTTACATGCATGCACTGCTGTCTTTCAGTCAGTTTTAAGTAACATTTCATGCCATTCAGTGACTACTTAAAACACAAACAGTGCAAATGCCACAGAACAGACTTTCAAAGTGCTTTTTACTACTACTTCTTTTTAGAATGGCTAAACTGTAGTGTTTTGTGAAGCCTGAATTATACTACTTTGACTTATCTCCCATTCCCCTTCACACCTAACTTCCCTAGGTGTCAAAGTACTAAGGGTAATTTGAGCAGTTACCAACTGTGATTGATAGCCCACAGCAGGAGACTTGACTCATGTACTGTTTTCTTGTTCTAGCCTTTACTTTCTGTATGGGTAGGGAAAGGACCAGGTAGCTGTCACATCACAGCATGGGTGGTTTTTTAGGAAGGTCATGGAAGTGTCAGTTTGGGGAAGGAATTGGACAGAAAACTACTTGTATTCATAGGTGTTGATGACATCAATGAAATGGAGACTGCAGCAAGCTTTACCAGGGAGGGACAAAAGTTTTTTGAAAGTGAAACCACTACAGTACAGTAAGGTACTGCTCTAGTGGAGAAAAAACAGTTGATTTAAAGTATTTTTACATACTGTATTGTTGTTTATTCATAGCAGGGACAGTAAATAGGGAGAAAAAGGACAGAGACGTTGAGCATTTAATAAAAGAATCCCATTGTTGTCCTTTAAATACAGAGTTCTCTAGTCTGTATATTTAGGTAGGGGTTCTATTCTCACTGCAGTCAACTGGTGTGTGTGTGTGTGTGTGTGTGTGTGTGTGTGTGTGTGTGTGTGTGTGTGTGTGTGTGTGTGTGTGTGTGTGTGTGTGTGTGTGTGTGTGTGTGTGTGTGTGTGTGTGTGTGTGTGTGTGCATTGCTTGACATTACAGACAGCCTTTTATGACAGCATGTGGGACACTGCTATTAACATATTCTCCACACCAGACACTGCTGATGTCATTAGCTACATCTGATTTGTGGATTCGCACTATTCCCAACAGGGCAGGGTCAGAGACTTGCCTGGAGGCCAGGCAGAACTCACCTCCTCTTATATGATATAGATTACAGTGATGTGGCTTTCAGTCTATCCACATACATCAAGACATGTTTGTAAGCCCTGTGTTTTCTTGGTGAGAAACCTATGTGGTCTCTCCAGCTGCTGCATGTGTCTGGTGAGGTACAGGCAAAAGAGAGCACTATACTTTATATTAGTGTTCTGATGAGGTTCGAGTACAGTGCTGTAATATAATCCTCAGATCTGAATATGATGGCATGACTTATGATTTGCTCATAGGCCTTCAATACCAGTGTGGACACTTGGGGGTGGAAGTTCAGATTGCTATGTATGTGTGTTCCCAGTGCTTGCATCACTGGGTTTCAGCATAGCAGGACTGTTGTCAATGTTGTAATTAGCAGGGAATTCCACTTTGCAGAAGGGCAAAATAAAGACACATTTTTGCATATATATGTAGACCATGTGGCATTGTCAGCAATCATTTGTTTGTTTTAGCCCCTACTGTAGTATGTTATCATCATAGGTGGACTCAATGATTGCACCCAGTATGCCAGAATCAGCAAAAGCAGTAAGCCAAAGGCAGTATACTTTAGCCTGAACTGTCAAGAAATAGACTCCAGACAGTAAAGGGACATGCACAGATCCCTTGGATGCACCAATGGCAACAGCTATACTGGTACAGTTTGATTCACCAGCTTTCACAGTATGTGTTCTGTCAATGAGCCAATTGGTTACCCATCTAGTAACTTAAAGTTTAATACCCAGCTGGGAGAGTTTTCAATGATACCTGTGTGGGGGATTGTGTTCAAACCCTAGGCCAGATCAGGATAGCCAGTATGCAATGTCTTACCTTCATCCAGGCCTATTACACAGAATCATTGGGCTGTGACAACATCGCAGATCACCTATCATGTGACTCATCACCTACACCTTCCTGACACTGTTGAATACACACTTCAACACACCCTACACACAGACTATGTTGCTGTAGAAGTGTGTTTTCAACATGCATCCGTGTGAGCTGGGGAGGGCAGCACCTGATGCATGCATGTATAGACACATCTTTACTCTTCTCATCTGTGAGGTAGACCAACATGTCATCATGGACCTTTTCTAAATGGATACTAGTAATATCCCAGCTGTGTACAACACACCTGTGTGAGTTGTTAATGCTACATCATGTCTGTTACATCTGTTTAATGTCCTCAAAGAGATCATCGAGGGCATGCATGATGACAACACTATCATCCTTTTGAAGTTGACAAGCCCAAGGCATTTGACACAAATCCACACTGAGATATTCACTCAACACTGTCAGATGTGGCCAGATCGCTGTATCACATATGTGGCATCAAAATATGTTGAAAGTGTGAATTGAGCTATATGTCAGATCCAGTGATCAGGTCCACACATCAGGGCTGTCTGCTAGACCCTTCTCTGTCCATTATTTAAGGGATATTTAAGTGACAGAAATCACAGATGACATACACATCCTGTGTCCAAACAGCTGTCTGAAGGGCTACAGACTGTGGAAAATCATTGACTCCAGCTGTGATAATAGTATAGCACAGACAGTATCAATACACACCTAGGGTTGCTGCCACAGCCATGACAAAACATGCAATGACACAAAAACATGGTGGATTTGTTACATCATGAAAACAAGCACACGACCCAAGTATAATGTAGACATCACACCCTATAATCAGACCAATAAGTATGTGACCTGTGTCCTGGGGTAGATAGTAAGTGGAACGTCCACCAGCATGTAGTCACAGTGGTGACTACTTCCTTGTATGTAACACAACTACTGAGTATGTTACTCTAGATGCATGTGTGCTACCTGTTCTGATGATGCACACAGTACACGCATAGCTGTTTAAGGCTATTAATGGCATGGGTAACATTCATGACAGTGTGGATTGTGCCATATATATCTGCCATGCACACCAGTCAACTAGCTTGTATTGATCATAAGGTTGCATACAGATATAGCAGTGTCCCCTCTAACATCTTCAGCAGATGTTACAGTGCCAGGACAGTGTGAGCAATTACCCTCATAGAGTATGGACATGTCATAATAGTTGTACAAGTGTGTTTGTGCAGAATCATCTCTGATCACTCTACATCACATATGTTATGTGACAGACATGGGATTACTGGTGGTATTATTCTGATATTGTCCATAATTGTGCTTGCTTCTTTTAGTGTTGTCCATGAGCCTTTACCTGTGTTGCACTTGCTGGAGACCTCTGGTGAGATTACACTCATATTCAGGCAAATCAATTTGCATGGCTTCACAATATGCACCTTACCACAACTGCATATCACATCCCTGATAGATCCTCAGCATTGTTCATGTAAGGATGCTTATCTCACACAGACACTTCCCCATTGTTATGTCACCTTGTGTGACAGTCACATAAGACACATTTTCACTGTACAGTCCCTACTGTACTGTACCATATTGATATGTGACTGGTGTTTGCTAGAACTGTCTTCCATTGACTTGCCCCCATCTGCTGTACATTAGGTTGTTTTACCTTTCCTTTTTCCCTGTGCTCATTCATACAATTCATCTGTTTGTTCATTTTCAATACATACACTTCCCCTTAGTGTTTATTTTACATGGCAGTCCATGTACCCTTACAGATCATTTATACAACTTTGATACAGAATGTCAGGAATGAGATTTCACAATGCTCTGCACTATATAAACTGTTCTGTACTGTGTTTGGACCATATACATAACTATCATACCTCGCAACTGATTTTTGCTTATCTATCTTTTGGTATGTTGCTTATAAAACCTGTGTTTTTTCTTCCATATCACTGGTATGATCTCATGACTGATGTCACACAATAATTACATGGGTCTATATTACATCATCGAACTCACAGGAGTTCGAATGTTGCAATATCGAACCGTGACTTTCGAAACCCAATAACTAAGAAAACACAGAACAGCGATTTTCTTCCCAGGGAAAAAAAATCACTGTTCTGTTATAAAAAAAGCCCTCCACAGCCCCCCTAATTGAATACACAATCTCCAAGATCGCACCACAGTGGAGGAAATAGCAAAGCCCCAAAAATGGCTCACCGATTTTTTTCCCTGGGAAACAAATCAGTGTGCCGCAGCTTAGCTATTTTTGTACTTCGAACATTTGGGTTTGATATTACAATGTTCTGACTCCTGTGAGTTCAGCATTGTAATACAGACCCTAATTACATACATTTATGTTTCAGACTTCAAATCCTTCAGAAAATGTAACTTTACACAAACCCCTTATTATTCTAGCACATTTCTAAGTTTAAAAGGGGAAATATGTAAAATCTGTCCTTTTTTGTGGGTCATTTCCCTTACATTATGCTGTGCTTTGTCTAGATTTCTTGCACTAAGAGACTGAGAATTATGAGAAATATTATACGTTAAGCTGTGATGATCACTCTGGCATTCTGTGCAAACCCACTAACCTACTGTGGTCTGAGTTAAACAGGTTTGCTATCTATGTTGAGTAACATGGTTTCCTGGCTGGCAACACTGTTTGCCAGCCATGAAGCTATGGTTATTTACATGTGGTGTACAGCATGAGTATGCAGTTAGCGCTGCTGCTCAGCACACATCACTGCACACACACGTAAACTCCATGTAGGCTTTGCATGAAGCCTAAACAAAGTTTACTACATCTCAAGATAGTCTATTTTCAAAGGTGAAAAATCATCCTATTCTATTTTGAAATTATGAATTCACTGTCATTTATAATGTTAAGATAACTAATTTATTTTGTAATATGGAATATATTATACAAAATTTCTAATTAAATTATTTTATTGCAGTTACAATTGTAATGTTATCTAATTGCTATTGATGTTTTAGTTTCAGAATTCATAAGTACAGATTTTTTGTATTAGAATTGCATTGCAAATCATATATTTACCTAACTATATGTGAAAAGTGTCTACATGAACAACTTGAAGTATTTAAATCTGATAATGTTAATGAAATACCATCTGGAAAAACAATAATTTTGGATGTAATTTTTTTCATTAATTACATTACATTTGATGTAAAGTTCTTGTTTAAACAGATTGGCCAATGGTTTAATAGATGGTGCAAATCATAATGGTAATAAAGGGTACCCTTGTTTGCTCCCTTTCTTTCATTTAAAGTAATGTGGTAAAAAGTTTCATATCTTAACACACAAATATTTATAAGCTTGATAAAAGAAATGGGAAATCCACATTTATTTTAAAGTTTGTATAAGTAACTTCAGCTTAGTAAGTCAATTTTTTTCAATATATAGACTTATTATTACTAACTTTGAGTTATTACGTTTTTGCATAGTCAGTCAGCGTAACAATTATTTTGTTACCCTCAGTTTGCCTCTTTATAATCAACTCTGTTTTATTTTCATCACTTAGCTTTGGTTGAATTAGGTTTAGGCTGTTACCAAAAATAGACAAAGATCTTGTAGTCAGCATTTAATAATGACAAAGGTTTCTGTCATATATAGACTAGACATATATTCTTTTTTTAATATTGGGGTTATCAGTGTAAGGTGAAGATTCTAATGTTTTGAGCATTATTTTAGTAACAAGAAAGCTGTAACAAACAATTTATATAATTCTGGCATTACTCTGTCTGTCCTTGTGCCTTATTATTATTTTTTTAATTTGCTCCTTTATTTCTATGTCACTCATGGACTTTAGTAAACTTTTAATATTCTCTTCAGATTAATTGTTGGCACATTCTTTTCTGGAAAAGAGTCTATCATTTCTTCACCAAAAATTATTTCTACAGCAGCAATCTTTTCTTAATATATTTTAAAAGCATTTAGTATATCTTCAGTATCTGGTGCATACCTCCCTGATCTGGAATATTTTTCATGTAGATGGATCTAGATGGCTCTAAATGAGCACTACACCCAGAAAATGAAAAAAAAAACATTTCAATGTATCTTGAGCCTTTCTGCATTGCTAATGTCTCTGTATCAAAGTAAATGGTTATTATTATTCTCTATTTAGTTATACCCCCCAAATGGCCTGAAAGTGGGCTGCTATGTGTACCATGATTTTGATTTACAGTCAATGCCTTAGCCTTCCTAATGTCATTTTAGATGGACAGAATAATCCCTATAATGAGAGGATCATTTTCCTGGTTTTCTCTCTCATCAGTTACAAGGTTGCTGTGACTGCCTACTTTTGACTGTCATAATCAATCCGCATTTTTAATTACTTCGCTTCCTTTGATTTTCATCAGTGGCCATCTTTGAAACAACATTTTAAGGAATTTTGAATGATCGGTTTGAAAATGTAGCTGAATTAATTGTTCTTTTTAAAGTAACAAGTGTAGTGCCATGTTCAAATGTGAGAAATCTGTCCCTGTGATTAATAGTAGTTACTTGGGCTGAGACGGTTTCTGTTGCATTCACATTTTTTAATACTGTAGCTAGATATAGAGTCTTTGCTGTTAATCTTCCTTTCCCAACTCACTGACTTGTCTCAACAAAATACTGTAGGCAATGCAAAAATGCTGTAACAAAACACCAGAAGAAGCATACACTTAAAGAAAATGCAGTGTAGAAAAAATACAAAATCAAATACTAACAGAAAATAAGAAATGTAATATGAAAATATTTTCTTTCTTTGTGGCACTCAGAGTTTGATTAAAGGAAAAAACAAGTATTCTGTGATAATAATAAAAAAACTAAGTTGTGTTTTCTTGTTCATTTGCATCTGAAAATTTAATTTTCTTTTGTTCAGACTCCAGGTTACACTATTTATAAAGGATGTGATGCTGGCAATCTGTGACTAATAAGTTACATTTAAATGTCATTATTTAAGAGCCATTGTTTTCTTAATGGCTCTGTATTTGGAATAAGTGACCTAAAATAATTACTTTGTCACTTGTAATAGCCCTCATGATGAGACAAATGCAGAAAAGAAGGGCAAACATAAATAAGTTCAGACATAAAACAAATGGAATAACTATTAAATTATGATTTTTCTGCATGTGGCATGTTTAATGTTGGATTATAGGGAAGGAAAATCACTTTGGAAGGAAAAACTTGACATTTTATGGAGTTCTTTAATAATAAGTTTGGATTTATCAGTCTCTGTAAACCCTTTGGTATCATAGTATTAGACTATAAGTTTAATTTTTATAGAGCAATTTCAGTTTGATGTTTTAGTATTGTTTGATGGGTCATGTTAAGAGACTTTTCCATATACAAGGAGGTATTTTTTCCCTTTTGTACCTTTAATTCAGCATAACTGAAATTTTATTGTACTTTTTATCCCATTCCCGTATTTTTGTTACTAATTGATAATTTCCACATGCAAATAGCATTTTGTGGAATCCCAGACAATATTTTTTCTAATTCTCCATTGACATTTAAATATAGAAAATGTTGCATTTCCTTATATAAAAACCAACGAAATATTGCTCGTGGACCCAAAGAAGGAATCACTGTGCACCATGAAATGGCTAAGTGTAGTAACTGTCCATGTTTTTATGTGGGAAAGATGGACAGATGCCTTTGAAACAGAATTTATGAGCACTGTTACAAAATTAAAAAACAGGATACTACAAACGCATTATGGAGGCATCTTGACGGGAACAGTAAATGTAGCACATTTCATTTTGGTATACTTGAATGTGTGAAAGTGAATCCAAGAGGGGGGAGTGTTAAATATTTATTAGGGGAAAAAGAAACTAGATGGCAGATCAGATTAAATGCTTCTGTCTATCCAGGGTTGAATGACACCATTTCCATAAAGCCAATATTGGAAAATAATAGATAAAAAGATATTAGAAGGAAAATGGGTCATTTGGAATATTATCAAATGTTTTTAATTACTACACTTGTTATTCATTTTTTAAAAAACAATATTTTTAAAAAAACAATATTTTATTGCGATGTGGAATTTGTTTATATGAAATATTAGATAAGCTATTATTTTTGTATGGCATCAGTTGACACTGGCACTTTAAATTGTCTTATTTTAATTGATTAATTAATTGATTGAATGAAGGTAGTATATAAGCATGGGGGATTTTATCATTAGGTGTTCTGATGAAGTCTACAAGTTAGATGAAACACCTTTGGTGTTTCACTAAGTTGTTGTATATTTTATTCATTAAAATATCAGTTTGGATTTCATGGTGCACAGTGATTCCTTCTTTGGGTCCACGAGCAATATTTCGTTGGTTTTTATTTACTGGAGTGTTCGGGACTTTTTTTGTTTGTTACGCATTTCCTTATATGTCCATTCCTTAAAGTCTTTGATTTTTTTCATATAAGCTAGAATTTTTTTTATGGCATCTATTTTATTATAAGTATTATTCATTTAAAAGTTAAGACATTGTGATCTACTGAAAATAATTTTATATAAATCAGTCTTAGAAATTAGTTATATTGAAACTAAAAGTCTAGCAGCTTAAATCTGGAAGCCAAAACTGTATGAATAATGTAATTGTTATGCAGTCATCTCTTTCAAATCCAAAACAGATTTATTTATTTATTTATTTATAAGGATCCCATATAAGGGAGGACCTTCCACAGATCCAGGCAATTACAGACACATAAGTCTTACCAGCCTTATCTGTAAAGCCATGGAAAGACTTTTCATTGAACTAATCAATCAAGACATAGGGAAACTCCAAACACTGGACCGTTGTCAATTTGGATTCATCAAGGGCAGGTTATGCTTATTCAACCTGAAGGAATTTTTGAAAAGATCTCCAAAGCAATGGACGAAGGAAAAACGATACACATTGAATACCTTAACCTGCCCAAAACTTTTGGCACAATTCCCCAGTGAGACATAGCGGAAAAGATAAATAAGCTGGGCATAAACCCCTATGTCACCCACTGGATTGCAGACTGGATTTCAGATAGGATGCAGTGAATCAAAATAGGAGAGGGCACCTCCACAAAGAGACCAGTCACCAGTGGAGTCCCCCAGGGATGAGAATTCGTGAGGTTTTATATTGCTGAACTGAAACTATTGTTAATGGATGGGCCATTAACAGCATAAATCAGTGGAATTTGAACTTTATGTCCTACACCTTTCTTTCAAGATATTTCCTTTAATTGTCAATACTACCATTATTGAAATGAAATTCTACCATTACTGAAATGAAATGCCTGCACATGCAGTGTCTTAATACTGGGTTTCATCGTGCACACAGGTATTCTGCACTCTCTTGCTCTGTATATATAAACTCATTGCATTTCAAGTTACATATTGACATCAGTGTTTAGAAGTCTAGCATCTAATATTGTAAGTACTTGAAATGTCTCGTCTAAATCACAGTAGGTCAAGGCCAACTGTGTCATACATGGGATCTCCTAAAGATAGGATGGGTGAAGGTTCATGTGCTCTTGAGGAGGGGTTGTCATGTGATCTGGATGGTGACTTGTTGTGATGCTGTGACCTACTTGATACAGGTGATCCTACAGACAGTGATATCACAGTGTTGCAGGACCAGGACTTTGAATGAGATGTCCTTCTACATGCAGATGAATGCTGATGTGACCTGCATGAAGTCTGTTGTGCTTGCTCCCACTTAGTATTTCCCCTACCTGTATGAGAAGCACTTGTAGTGTGATGTGATATACCCCCCACATGTCCTGACATTACCCGGCCTCTTCTGCTTCCAGCACTGACTCCTACTTGAGTCTAGGAAGTCCTCACTAGTGTATGAATGGAAAAAGATATGGATGCTTGGTGTGGCACAACACAATGGATCTATGTGATCATGGCATTATCTGTACTCTCTACCATTTCCATGTAGAGCTGGAAACCCTCATGCACACCCTGCAGTACTCTAACCATTTCCTCCTGATTCAGTTCACTGAGCCTTAACAATATATTGGCAAATTTTCTGCTGGGCAGTCAATGCTTTTCGTGTTTCCTGAAGTAGATGTGATATATGCCTGCATCTTGCATCCCTTTTAAAGGTGTCACAGTGGACACCATTCCTCTGAATTTCTGCTATCATCTAAATAGTATTCCTGTGGTTCTGGAGGCACTGGTGTTGAGTTACATTGATTTTTCTCTGTGTAGCACAATGACATCATGTACCTGAGTTTGTGATCTAGTGTCACTTCCTGCAAAGTTACTAAAATGGTGGGTGTGAGATCCTGCTATTAAACATGGCAACTGAGTGGCAATTTCCTCAGGCTGTCTCATAAATATGACTATTATCATCGTCAGCACCATCAGCCATTCTGCAGCTATTCTCTACATTTACTGGCACAGTGGAACTGCTTGTTTCTGCTGCTGACCCTGTAAAGAATTAATTGACTATATTACTACTCAGATATTATTGTACACTGCAGTATGCCGTGCAAAGAGGTATGGAGACACTTTCCATGCACACTCTCTTCAATGTCATTATGTACAGAAGTGGAGGGTTCACCTGTTAACAGTAACTGTTACATGTTACATATAATTATTCCCCCTGAGCATTAATTTCTCTATGTAAATATATTATAATGGTCAGAATAACCTTCCTATACAATTGTGGGTAATAGTCAGTGCCTATACCACTTCTGATTATTCCAGTACCATCTCCATCTGTTTCATAGTCCCCCCCCCCAAATAAAGAGGAAGTATTCACATTAGGTATTGAAGGAATAAGTGTTTGAGCCTCCCCTTTGAGTAGTACAATGGGCAATTGCATTCTGCCTTCCCTTTGCTCTGGCACATTCTGCCATATCATTGTTCTTCTTGCATTGTGTTAATGTGCAGTTCCTTCCTCCAACAGCATTTATGTCCATAACCACTTGGTTCCAGGACTTTGCCATTTCAATCTGTTTGGGTTCCTCATTTCCCAAAAGGTATTTTCATATGTCCTAAGTGCAGCCATGAGGATGTGACTTTCCTCATGGCTAAAATTGTCCTATCTGGATTACTGTTGCTGCATCATTCACCAAAAACAACATACAAAAGTAATATACTGAAAGCTGATGCTCTCCTCAGTAAAACACAAGACAGCAATGAAGGCATACCTACTTTCCTAACAAGAAATAAAACATATGAGTTCAAAAACATTTATGGTGCCACAACACCCATATTCATATACACGCATACTACAAGTCCAACTTCAGGCACTTAAAATGTTGTTGCATTGACCTGTACAGCATCATCAACAAATGCATAATGCTGTTGCAAACACTTATTCTTACACAGACATCTTTTGCCATTGATAGAGTTGTAGCCTTCCACTACCACTCTTCTGCATTTATACTGGCAATTTTCACTCATGAGTAACAGTCACAAAACATACAGTAAAGCAGCATGTATCCTGTCAACACAATACATTGGTGAACATGCGTAACATCGGACTTCACTCAGTTCTAATTGTGTACTTATATCCTGTTTAGCATAATCTATAATTGACAGAAAATATTTTAAATGTGTTGCGCATTGCCATCATTATTATTTTGCATTACATTTTTTGTACTGCTGTCATGAATTCCCATTTGTAAATGGCACGTCATTGGTATTAAAACAATCTGTACCTGACCATCAGATTAATGAAAGACACAGTTCTCCTACTAATTATCACTCTGTAACATTAATATGAATTGCCTCCAAATAATTTGCATTGTTATTGCGATTTCCGACTTACTAGACAAAGTTAGCACTTTCCTAAACCATTTGCCGCCTATCTCGAGTGATCGCTACTTAATAGGTGGTCTTAAATTTATTCATGTAAATTCAGGCTCATTTATGCATGCATATTAAGCTGGTTTAAACTAATCACTATGAACTACAGTAATACATGAGGGTGTGTGTCATCATATCCACATAAATATGCCTTAGGTAGCTGTGAAAGAGGTGACCACATTGGTGCTGAGCCAAGCTGTGCCCAGGAAAGTGCAAACAAGTCTAATATCTCAAATATCCCCTATATATAGAAAAGAGGAATGGAATCAGTTACATCTGTGTTTACATAATTCAGATGCTTAATCCATGCCCATCCCACATACTGTAAAACACCTTATCACCTGAAGTCACTCAGAGGTTTGTATGACATAATACTGACATCAGCAGGAATATTTACTTAAAAAAAATAAAAAAAAAAGATTTGTTGATAGAACATTTAAAAGGGCATACCTTTTAATGCATGGTCTTCAGGTTTATTGCACAACTAAAGATAACAACATTATAGCACAGGAGCAAAAACATACATAAGCAACTTAAAAAGTAATGATCTAATAACCACATTTTATTTAACATGGCAAGGAAATGTAAAACTATTCCTTTAAAATATCTAAACGACAAAGCAGTTTGGTAAAACCAAACATGCCAGTAATAGCAGTTCCATGTCTAATGTCCCTACATGATAGCTGGGTTTGGTTATGGTAATATTATACCTCTGTGGGTATGGTTTCATCCCTGTGAACCACAGCCTTGCACTTACATTCTTCATTTTGGTACTGGCACTTCAAAGGGAGGCAATATTTGTGAAAGCATGAGGCCAAGTTCCAAGCTGGTCTGTCAAAGAGACCAAACTCATAATCTACCTTCTAAGGGAGTATTTCATGAAGACTCATATGTATGTAGCATGGAAGGGAAGAAATGTGATACCTGGCAAGAGCTGGGTGAGCACCTGAAAGAGATCACCTGTTCTGGCCCTCAGTGCCACAGCAAGCACAATGACCTACAGAAGCTTAGGCCTGAACAGCTGGCTGAGTGGGTAGATCAGGTGAGAAGGTTAGAGTTTTATACCAAGTATTTTTTACATTTTTAAAACATTTTCAATATGTTTAAAAAACAAGATATAAATATTATTAAACAGGGTTTGCTACCCAGCAGTGTGAACCTTGGCTCTAGATAATTGTCACTGTTGAAGTGACACCCAACATCATGTGCAAAAAATGGAAAAAGGGTTGTAGATGGATGGCGGTAATTCTGTAAACAGAAATACACCTATAAACACATATCATGTTTATGTGCATACATGGTTTTAGCTTAGTAATTAGTTGTACTACAGTAAGACAGTTTTTAGAAAAAAAAGTTGGTTTGTGTAGGCCAAAAAATATTTTTAATATCATTTTATAACCCAATTTCTTCCAGGATATTGATGCAAGTACAATATGGCTGAACTTAGCCACTATGACCTATGCAGAATGGCAAGTGAATGATCAGCACAGAGGATACTGAGAAATGCACAGTTTGATTACTTCTGTATCTATGTCTACATAATATTCTACAAGCTTACATTTTTTAATCAGCAAAATTATCAAAGCACACATTGCCATGAAATACTTATAGTGCATCCATCTGTAATGGTAAATATGTTTTGTTTAATGCAAGTTAAACTGGAAGGATATCACAACTTCCTTTCAATTGTTACATTTTTGTGTGTGTATACAGATAGTGCAGTCCCGTTCAGTGGAAGATAAAAGAGTGTTGCTTACTGCAAATTCCCACTAAATTACTTAAAACTTCAAGTAAAGTATGCAAGGCACCATGGGAAGCATAAAATACAATGGGAATGTATGCAAAGGTTGCAGTAAATACTTTATGCTATGCTCAGATTGTCTCTTTGAACACAGGTAAAAAATGTAACAATTTACAGGAAGTGATGCTGTACATCTAATTCAACTTGCAGTAAAGATACTTATTAGCAAAGACAGGTTAGGTACAATGACTGTATGAAAATCTGTTCCTTGCTTCACTCCTGATTAATAAATTAAAGCATACAGCAAGACTCAGCAGAAATGTATACAGGAATAAGCACATGTTAAGCAAGTGCAAGAATAACAACCGCATTGCTGACTATTAAACATAATTCTGTAAAAAATATTTCAATACACATCTGCTGTAGTTAAGTAACCATCCTCTTTGTGTTCTCTGTACAGGTGAGGTGATATCTTATATAAGAGAGCAGGCGACTGAAGAGGCTGACTGAGGGTGCTAGTGAGTATAAAAAAAATGATTTCCATTTCAAAAATAAATTAAGTACTAAATGAAGGTTGTTTCAATGTTTTACTTATTTCACAAGTATAAATGAAGAAGTAATGCGTACGCAAAGATAATAAAAGAAGCAAAGTGCTTTCAGTACTAAATTGCAATGTAATCCATATCACCTAGAAATCTCAAATGTATTGCTACTATCTCTTATGTTACACTAACAGATCTCATTAGTATCAGTAGAATGAAAATGTAAATATTGCCACCACCAGCAATATATTGATTCTTCCCATGTACCCAGTACAATTTCCCAGAATTTTTTTTCTGAATAAAGTTGTTTTTTTCAGCAATCACTATTTTATTTTGACCCAAAGACAAATAGGAAAAAATTGTATGTACAATTATGCATTCAGTCCTCTAGCATGGTGCACCAAGATCATTCTGGTCAATGATCCTATTCTGTATTATTAGTGATCTGTTATTTCCAATTATTTATTTATTTATTTTACATTTGTTGACCGGGATAGTCCAACTGGATACATGTCCATTTTCAGCGAAGCCCCGGGGAGAAAAGCTCCAAACACAACATACAGAAAAAAATAATACAGGAAAAATCATAATATCAATACATGTTGCAAACAGTTTACAGACTCTTTTCAGTCAAGCAAGTTATACATTTGATCATTATTAAACTTATATAAGCATCTAAACTAACAATTATGTCACAGCTTGTATGTAGTATGTACTGTTTGGCTCACAATTATAGAAAGGAGCTAGTCAGGATTAGAACAAGGACATAACCAGTGTGTCTTAAAATGTTGTCTGAGACTTTTTTTGAATTGAGTTAGTGAGGATACTAGAGTAAGGTAGGCAGGAAGGGGGTACCAAGTTTTACCAACAGAGTTGGTAAACAGGGAGACCCCAGCTGAGTTATTGGTTTTGAATGTTTGAACCAGCAGTCTGTTGGATGAGCGAAATCACATGAGGTTACTGTAGGGGCTAATGATGTTTTGAAATGCAGGCATATTTTCAGATTGGTTGAGTATTTTATATGCCACTATAAGCTGGTTGTATTGAAGTAGGCTAGGTAATTCAAGCCACCCTAGAAGATTTAGGTTATGACAGTGGTGTGTCTTAAATGCCATGCCTGCTGCAAATCTAGCAATGTGGTTATAACAGCTTGAGATTGCTAAGGTCAGATTTCTTCAGATTGGTGAATAAAGGGGATACATAGAGAAGGGTAGAGAGTAGATGGGAATGGGCAATAGCAGTTCTAGCAAATGGAGTAAGAAATGGTTTAATCTCATAAAGGGAGCCAAGTTTTTTATTAATGGTTTTGATAGTTTGGTTGACATGCATATCAAATTTAAGGTCATCATCTACAACACCACCTAAGAGTTTAGTTTGGGCTTCCGGGAAGATAATGGTGCCATTATTAGATTTAATGGTAAAGAATAGTGATGAGGACCTATGAGTGGGGGAAAAAGTAGCAGCTTTGTTTTGTTAGGGTTTAAGATCAGATGATGATTAGAGAGCTGATTTTCAACAGTGTTAAAAGTATTCTGGGACAATGTCATTAGTTTTGTCTGGGAGGTGGCTGAGCAGATTAAAGTGGAGTCATCTGCATATTGATTGCAGGTTACATCTGGGATGACAGAGTGGAGGTCATTAATAAAGATAGAGAAAAGAGAAAAGAGAGAGACAGAGTTAGGATTGAAACCAATGGGGAGCATGGTTATCTAAGGAGAAGGCCTTCAAAGTATGGATGAGGTTTTGATGGTTAACCATATCAAAGGCCTTGGAGAGATCAGGGAAGAGGGCTGAGGTTAGTTTGTTATTATTTTGGTTATGGTTTATGACATCAGAGAAGGAGATGAGAGCTGAGGTAACCCTATGGAATGCCCTAAAGCCATGCTGAGAGCAAGCCAACAGATTGTTCTGGATAAGATAGTGCAGGAGTTGTGTATGGATGCACTTCATAATTTTAGCCAGCAGTGACAGAATAGCTATGGGTCTGAGGTTTGGCAGTTCAATGGAGCTTCCTCCTTTAAGGAGTGGTATAACATGGGATATTCCCATATGGAGGGGATGATAGCTTCAGATACTGTTCTATTGATTAAGATGGAGATGGGGTATGCTATGGCATCTGCAGCTTTTTGTAGATACTCTGCAGGGAGGAGATCAGCAGAGAGGGTGGTTGGCTTTAATTTTTAATTATGGCACGGATAAATGATATAGGTACTGGTTGAAAGCTAAAGGAGACTTGGGTACTGGGTATAGCAGCAGCTGATTTAGAGCAACTGGGAGTTAGCTCACTAGCTAGGGACTGAATAGTCTCTGTGAAGAAACTATTAAATGTGTTGGCAGCATCCTCCGGGGTTTTATGGTTGGAAGATGAAGGGGTTGGAGAAGTGGTTTGACCTGGGTGAAGAAATTTTTTTATTCCTGCCCAGAATTTTTAAGGTTTGTTTTGATGTTTCTGTTGAAGATGGCAGTAACAATGTTTTTTGTCTAATGTAACAGATTTCTTTGTGTCATTCCTTAATTGCTGATATCTTAGTTGATCTAGTGGGTTTTTTGTGGCACGCCAAGTGGCTCATGCCTTGTTTCTAAGTAAGATTTTTAACCACACTAGTGAT